>NW_008678477.1:0-38733 GCF_000695815.1 Acanthisitta chloris
GGGGAGCCCGGAGAGAGGGACCGAGCGGCGCAAGAAAACTTCAGCTCGTGGAGGGTCGCGGAGGAGCGAAACGAGTCGCGCTGCCAGCGGGGAATGGGGATGCAGGGACTACAGCCAGCGCGTAATTTTTGTTTAAATTATTTTTAAATCTTAAAATGCTACCTTTCTTATGATGCCATTGAAGTTCCCAATTAGCGACAATGTGCATCCTAAGGCGATAACTGGAGCAGCTATGCAGGTGCACCCTGGTTGCAGGTTGTATTGGGTTCCCTCAAGCAGCCAAAAGCTCTCAGCCAAAACCCGATAGAGCAAATGAGAAATTTTCAGGTGGCTTCAGGGAGTAGCGAGTTAATGGGTACATCAAAGGAGCCGTATTTATTCTTTCTCCACTTCAAATAACGTGTCCCACCTTTTCTGGAATCAGGGTCATAACCAGTTCCTTTTTTATTTTTCATTCTGTTTAGAGAAGAGCAAACAAAAACATGCTTCTTGGGATTTGACACTTCTGCAATAACTGATTCTGCTGTACCAGCATTCACTTGTTTTATGGGAAAAAAAAAGACATACCTTCTTTTTTCACAAGGATTTTTTTACAGACACCAAAACAGCTTTGAAGAATATTGGGAACATTCAGCACATCTGCTGAATCAGACTGCCTGCTCCCAATCAAGCAATGCTCTGCAAATGCAAGAGTACAAGCCTCTCCTGATTCAGAAACTGCTAAAGAAAAGGATGAATTTTGTCAGAAGTCAAAAGATTGTGAGTTCTGCTCCCGTAGCCATTGACTTGTCTGACTTCAAAGTCTTCCTTACTGACCTAAACCTCATGCCTCTGCCTAGAAGGAGGTCAGGTGTAAGTGTGTTATAAAGAGAGTTTGCAGTGCACCCTGTAGCATAAGCAATAGCTCGTAGAATTCTTTAATGGTTTTGCTGGAACTTGCTCATCCTAGTCTCAGTGAGGTAGTCTTTTTTCAATAGTAGTCACAAAAAATGGCACTTTCAAAAAATTTCAATTCTTAATGTGTTGATAGTCTTCTAAAATTCATATGAGCTCAGAGTTTTAGCATATTTGTCTTCAGCAAAGTACTGCTGCTTTACCTGGTGCCTCTTCAATATTATGGGGCTATGCTAGTGTAATGAGCCTAATGAGGATCATACAATCATAAGGGTAATTGTCAGTGATGCAGCTTCTCTATAGTGGCTCTAATTACTCCCATCAGATGAGGATGTTTGTAAAATTTCATAAACCTCACCAGAACCCAGTCTGCTCCAATAGATAAAAGTCTCCCACTTTGCAAAATGATGCTTCTTTCTCATGATCAAAAAACGAGAACATATGTTTCCATAGCCCTACACAGCCTGACTTCTCAAAGCAGCAGCATTTCCAGGCCTGCTGGGACCTGACCACACCAGGACCTGCAAACTCTGCAAACTATCAAATGCTCTGTGTAGACCAGGAAGAGGACTGAAGAAAATGAATAGAAAAGAGAATTTATTACAGGAGGTTTTAAAGATAGCATAATTGTCCATGGTTGTATATTGTGCAGTTAGCTAGATCCTAAGATTTCACTCTTAAAACCTCAGAGTTTTGAGTTATGTTGTGGTTTCGGGGTTTTTTTTCTTCCAAGCCCCCTGTTTGTGGTGACAGCAGGGTCACCTATAGCTGGTTTCCCAGCACTATTTCCAGATGGCATTTGTATATCTGCCAATGATGCTGGATTTTTCTGGTATCTGTTGTCATTTTTGCATCCTGTTTCTCTAGACCATCCTTTCCCTCTCTTAATTTTCACCCAAACATATAATCTAGATTTTCCAGCTGGCTTGGGAGACACGCTAGCAGCCTTACTGGCTGGGAAAGTTTCCAAGGCCAAATGCAGAATTAGCTTTCTAAACAGACACATCTCGTAATCCCACAGCTCCCATAACACTTAACTGACAGGTTATCCTTTTATATGGATTAGGCACTTTAGGGAGACACGAACACAGACAGTTCCTTACTGAGAGCTTCATGTTACTGTTTCCTAGTTGTAGGTCTCCAGCAGCTTCCTCACAGTAGAGCTGTCTTGAGTGCTGAAGTATGGGAGTGCAGGTGTCTCCTGCAGAGAGCATAGGCTCAGTGACATGACAGAACAGAAAAAGGAACTTTACTGTTACACTGTTATCATTTTTTTCTCTTTTTACCTAGAAAGCACCAAAACTTGCCAGTTTTAAGACAAGCAACATTAAGATAGCCATCAATAAACACTTGTGATTTGCAGATAAGCACAGAGAGCTGGGTAAGTCCTTTCTGTTCTCTCAGTTGTTAGGATAAAAACATTTTTAAAAATTTAATTGAGATATTCTAGGTTAGTTTTTAAATTAGTATTAATTCAATCTTTTAAAATTAGCTTTACTCAATATCAAAGAAAAAATCTCTTGGATTAAAATTACTGTTTTGGACATGTCTAAATTTATATTACTCTCAGCAACCTTTTTGCATGAGCAACTGAACACTAAGTTATTTTACAGCTTAAGTAATAAAATATAGTCTGTGTATTGTGTTTTCCTGTGAGTCTTATTTCATTTTGTAGGTGTTTTTCTTTAAAGAACAGTATATAGCATGCACATCTACATAACACTCAGCACTGAGCTGCAAGAACAGAAATGACTACAAGAATTTGCACACAGGCATCAAAAATTAAAAGTGTCCCAATTCAAAAATATATTCACCACACAAAGTAAAAACCTTAAGATTCTCAAAAAGCAAAGAGGTAGAAGAACAGAGCTAATTTTAAGATGCTTGTGACTCCACTCTCTTCAGTTCTTATCCTGTGTCCACACCTGTGATATCTGAGCTCTGTGCTTCTTACTGTCATATGTTGGTGGGTTTTTCATTCTCCTCATCAAAAGAAGAGTATGCATATTGTGACAGGCTGTTTCTGGTTTGACTGACTTCATTCAAGGTCTTCACTAGAATAGGGATCCATTAAATAATTCCACAGTATTCTACATAATTTCAGTCCTGTCGTCCATCTTACAGGAATAAGATTTCTGCAGTCCCGATGCTGAACACTGAATTTTTGAAGTTACAGGAACACTTGCAGTACCCATTCATCATTGCCAGAGCTAAGTTACCCAGGCTTTATATGCAAAGAAGGTGTTCTTCAGGAGTCAGAGCTGCTGCTGCCTAACAGAAAAAGAAACCGATGACTTGGCTGTCTGTAAAGGTACTCTGTGGGTCACAAATACCCAGTGCCAAGTCAACAATTTTTTCCCTTCTGGCTAAAATTTGATCCATATGCTCTGTAGGAAGTTTATTTTTTGAGATGGCATCTGGAGTGCAATAGAGACATTAAGATCTAAGAGACATATAGTGGCAATATATGAATTTATTACAGACCTTTAAATGGTTTTCTAGCTCCCATTAAGTGCTTTATGTTTCAGCTATCAAAAATCATCAGAAATTCCTTAATGAGCCTTTCAAAAACAATTAGGGACAAAGTGACAACTAGCAGGCACATTAAAAGAGCTAGTATTCATCAAAACCTGGTGATGTTTTCTTTGTAAACCTTTCAGTTTTGTCAGTGTTTCCTTTCATGTAATAACTATCTAACAAAGAATTCATCTTCCATTACTGTGTTTATTTCTACTGAGTTTGATATTCTATGCAAAGTCATTATCTGCTTCATGAAGAGGTACGATCCATTAGTCAACAGTCGACTAAATGTAGCTCTTAAAGCTTGTACTTTAAAAAAAATGCAACTGAAGTTACCTTCAGGAGAATAAAATCCCTGAGTTCCGCCACTTTATAAATGAGACATTATTTTTTATTGCTAAAGCATAGCCTTGGAATATTACAAACCCCTGTTGTAAAATTTTCTACAGCAGCGTGCGCACACACACTGGCTAAATATTGCAGTGCTTCAAGCTGTTTAAAATAATGGAGGTCTAGCAGTTCCTGACCTAAAAAGCTGTCATCTAGCTTTTTATTTAGCATTCCCCTTAAAAATGGATCTGCTCAGATGGCATGTTCTCAAAAGAAATTGAAGCATCTTGGTATATTATACTGAAATATCCAATTTACCTTATATCCCATATAAAGTTGACAGAGAGAACTGGGAATAACATCACTGGAGGGCTGATGCTAATAATTTGGTGTACTCAATTTTGTTTGATGAGTTTTTAAATGTACTCAGTAAAGGATAATATCCCCATAAGCTTGAGTTCAAGCAACCTCAGATATCCTTTCTGTGGTTTTCTGTTTGCACCAAGAAGCACACAGCTTCAAAATCTGGTCTAGACCTAGCCTTATTGTAAAGAGCAAGGATTCCTTTGTGTCATCCTTCTCCTAGAGAATTCAACCTATGTTTTGGGCATTTTGTCCTTTACGCATTGTGTTCCTGGCCACAAACACTCATCCTCTGTGGTAAAACATTTCATATTCCCTACAGTGCAGGAGCCCTTGGGAGCTTAAAAGCTTGTGTTGTCCCCAGGCTCTCAGTAAGGACAAGAACCTTAGAACAAGAATCATTAGAAAATTCAAGATTCATGAACTCACACTGTGCTTAAGGAGTATGAGTGTCTACCTCTTTGGCTGTTCTTGTTCTCAGATGTATTCTGTAATTTGTTTTCATTCATCATGTTCCCTTTCCTGCTTCCAGTGGTTTGTTCAGGAATGCTCTCATCCTATTCAGAGAAAAATCTATCTAAACTGAAAAATTTAGTTAATATCATATTACCAATACAGCCATTAATAGAAATCTCTACTCTTTCAAGACTTTATTGCAGTTTATATCCATATTTAGCACTTTTACAGTTGTTTTCTTCCTATTTGGCTCTACATAGACATAATACATAAGTAAAAGGAAAAGTAGCAGTACTTATAAAGAAATTGATAATAGAGCTGACAGTATATAATAAATACATTTCAAGGACAAATCTGCTCTGGGATTTCACTGTTTAAGTGCAGCACAGCAGACTGCAGGCAGGCATTATTTGGAAGCCAGCTAAGACTAGAATGTAGCCTGCGAAGCAGAGCTCTTAGTACCCTCCTGAAGACGGATAGGCCAGATTCATATCTGGCTACACTAACACCCAGGGACTCAAGTAATTAAAAAAAAAGACTTGCAACACTAACTGACAGTTACGTTTTTCTTCTTTTCTGAGGGCTACAAATATTAATTTAATTACTTGGTAGTGACTAAGAGCATAGAAATACAAGCCTTCAAAAACTGTTCCTTTCCCCTGCTTCTGTAGCACAGCCAGAGCACAGACCATTTGTCTGTGCACTGTTGGCATTTTGATAGTGTGGATGGCAGTGGGGACTGAACCAAGACCTTTTGGCATGTACTGCTGTGCCGAGAGTCTGGTCTAGTTCTTCTAGCCCGTGACTAGTAACTAATACTATGCAGACCAGCCACTAGAGGGGAATAAAGAATCACAGTGGTCTAATATAGGTTACTGCATTGCAAACTGCTTTGCAGGGACATCTCAGGCATGCCCATGAACGAGTGCTGTAACCTGACTCAGATGCTAACTGCTTCATGCCGTAGTCCCATTACATTTGCATTCAGACAGCAAGGTTTACTTAAGGGCCTATAAACCTGTAATATATTTGTATACTCACTGCATAATTATTATAAATGTTTGTACTGCTAACTGTGTCATAATTACTTGCAGTGGTATGCTCTGAACCACCAAGCATTTCAGCATGTTTTTGAGCTAAAAACATACATGAAAGCTAGGTTTTCAGGTGCTAAAGATAAACATGATGATTAAGTTTTCAAGGGCAGTGACGTACATCCATCAGAGGAGATCAGTCACAGCTAACTAGCCTAGGAGGGCTCTTAAGCCTCAGACACTTATTCAGGAAGCTACTGTAAGCAGGTAACGGTACTAAAGCTGCTATAGAGTGAGTGAACCAATGCATAAGCCAATCTAGATCATGAAAGTTTAGGACAACTGGTTTTCAGACACTTGATTTAGCTTTTGTGTATACAACTTGGACTTCTCTATTCTTAACACAAGTTAACACTAATCAAAGATTTTCCTTACTCATCAGGAATCCCCAAAATGCACAGGAGGCTGTTTTCCAGGTTGTATTACCAGAACATATCTAGGAATGAACAGAATTATGCTAAATGAGCATACCACTAATGCCAGCTTTCAACATTGAAAAACAAAACAAAATGTGGTTCTAAGCCAAAATCTTCAAGAGAGACCTTAACATAGATTTTAAAACCTTTACATTTCACCATTTCAAGGCCTCTGAGTCCCTCTCCTCCCCTGCCTGCTCCCCTGACACAAAGCTGTGATCTCTAGTAATTCTTTTTTTTATAGTGAAGGCAAAGATTCTGTTGTAGCCATCTGATTGCAGGGACTAGAGGCAGAAAGAACCCCAATACTAAACATAAAGGAGTAATGGTAAAAAATATATGACTTGGCAATGCTGCCGTATCTTCTTTTCCAAGCTTAATAGGGCTGGATTTGAAGACAATATCCAGGGACAAGAACTTAAAAACTGAAAATTTACTAACCTAAAGATTGCTATCTTCCCACAAAAATCCAGGCAAAGAGGTATGTATTGCTTTTTAGTGAGAAGGAGGCTAGCAAAGATCCCTTTTAATTTCCTGTAGTAGGAAGCTTAGCAACTATTTAGTAATAATATCTCCTTAGGTGATTACTGCTTATACTCAGAGGGATGTGAAATTAGAGGAAGTCCTTGAAATATTAATGCCAATGCCTATTACAGTCCTTGAAGAGAAGGACAAGGACCTTAGACTGAATGTGTCATTGACTGCTTGTCCTTGGCAGAATTTCAGCCATCACATACACATCTAATTCTTTCTAAAGGAGAAAAAATTCTTGGCTTGGGATCTGTCTCTTCACGTTGTTTCTCATGGAAAATGCTGGACACAGGATTACTTCATCATGGTCGATTTGCTTAATTACAAAGAGAGATTGATATTTCTGGTATGGAAGTAATTGGTGTTTGACATTTTTGCATCTACCTTCTTTCACAAAGTTTCAACTGATTTTCCTAAAGCATTGTGTGCGCAGGTCATCATAGGCTGCCGCCTTGATAATGGGTTGCATTTTCCACCTGATACACCAAATCATTGCCATACAGCTGTCTCCCACTAGCAATTATGAACTTGAAACATTTAAAATAATATGCATTACAATAAGAACATACATCAGACAATTAGCAAAAAGGTAATTGAATTTGTCTCCTGTCCCAAAATTAAGGAAAAATCTTGGCTTGTTATTAGCAACATGACATCCCTAATAACATTTTAAAATGTATTTTTATTCTAGGATTAATTTTTAAGCACTTGATAATGCAATTTAAATTTCATAAGCTTCATTGTCCTAAACTATTTTGAAATAAAGGATTATCTTCTGTAGCAAAATTAAAAGGCTTATTTGGAGACTAGGTTACCTATGTGCCTGAGCTTTTTTATGAAAAGATATGAATGGCTATTTTGCTGGAAACTTCTTTCATGCAAATAGAGGAATGTATTGTCTATTTTACAGAAATATTTTAGGTTCAGTCATGTTCTTATCAGGGAATTTAAATTCCAGATTGTACATATCATATGCAGGTTGGTACCAGCTTCCCCTCAAAAGAGGAAAGCATGCAAATAAAGGTTACATATGTTATACAGATACTAATTCAATGCTTATAAACAATACTGCAGTTAACTATTAATTGCACTTTAAAAGTGTCCTAGGAGTCAAGATTTTAATTTTCTTTGGTAATCATTGGCTGACCTGCTTTAAGTCCTCTTACTAGTGAGTTTACATTAATTGGACCACAGTACTATTCTGCTTGGATTTGTGGACTCACTCTTGAATGTTTCATTCTGTGGGAAATATTCCTGCCAACAGACCCATGTAGAATTAGAGTGGATTTTTCATAATGGGCTATAGAAATTCAGCACAGAGGCTTTCTTTACAACAAGAACTATTTTCTAATTATTAGGTAAGCATTAGCACACGACTTACAAAACTGTAATTCTTGGACTTCAATACATTATCAAAGATAAGCATGAGACATTTTTTACAATTTTTCTGTCTTTCAAGGCTTTTTGCCAAATTCCAAATTTGGCAGGGATTTTTTAAAAAGAAATGGGGATACTCACAATTGGCAATTTACAGAATGACTTTTAAATGATGTCTGAATGATGGCATGGAAGCTGAAAAAGCATGGAGAGAAGCACTAACTGATTGGAAAACCATTAAGGGAGGAAACTATATCTACGTAACTACCATACACAGTGGGAGTGAGCAAAGTACTAGAACCACAAAGTACTTGTACCACATTAATTCTCTGGAGAATGTGGAAAGGATTGTAGATCAGGTATGATGGTTTATTAGAAAATAATATCTATCAAGCTCCCTGTACTATGATGACAGTCTTGTCAAAATTACGAAGTAAACATCACATTTTTCTACTTGTACTAAAGAAAGGAAAAAGTTCCAAGAGGTTTGAAGTCACACCTGCAAGACAGAGTCTATCCATCTAAATCTAGTGGGATCAGTATCAGGTCCACAGTAAGGATAAAGAGTGAAAAGAACCGAAAGCCCAAAGCTTTGACAGGAATTGTTACAAGTTGCATTCCAGAAAACATAAATACATTGATCTGCAGATTTGCTGGTGCAGCCTTTTTCTTAAGTAGCAATATGGTGCACTTGAGAGGAAAAAAAACCCAGCAAGAATGAACAGTCTGTTCAAAACAGAGAAAATGTAAGAAAGATAATACCACTGTTGGTATCACCAACAGACTGTGAGCCTGTACACAGTTTGCTATTACTGAGCCTTAGAAAAGTACACTGTTATTTGTAAAATTTCAAAAGATTTGGAGAATCAGTTCAGATAGTTATCAGAGATTGAGACTGAGTAGTGAACATTATCCTAAAAAATCTATCCACAAGGACATTCAGGAATGCAGTACCTCTCTTACTGAAATGTTTTTCCCATTTTTTCCCCTCTATTCACTTTCTATTTATCATTTATGGTTGCTGTGAATAGTTACTCAGAATAGACAAGTACATCCTCTATCCAAATAGACAAGTGTATTATCTACTTATTTTTTATTAGTAAGGGTGCTCTGCAAATTCTAGATGAATGTGTGTGGGGGAGAAAGAAACAAAGATGACCCGATTTTGGTCTCTGGTACCTAAGCACATCACACAGAACAAATCCATATGTTCACTGACAAGGCATTTCACTATCATAAAATCAGTATGTCTCTCTTTTCCTACTTTCCACAGTCCAATTTTTTCTGTCTAGTCAGTAAAGACCTCTTACATACTCTGTTATCCCATCTACCCCTTTCTTTGGCATATTTGAAGCATTCAAGCATCCCTGCCACTGAAAAAATTCAATATCCCAGAATCTACCCTAATTACTCTCAATTCAGATGCTAACATGGGTTCCAAGGATAGGAATCTCAGACTTTGTTATGCCCTGCTTATCTGCCTTATGCTGAAACATTTGTAGTAAAGATACTTCTGTTTAAGGCTGCAAATGTGATGTTTCAGTTCAATTATAAAGCAGGTAACAGCTTCAGTACAACTTCATTTCAAGGACATTAAGATATATTACCTCAAAATTTAGTCTGTCTCCACCAATGGTAAAATTTTGCTTCAGGATATCACCATTTTAGCCTATCTATTCAAGGTTCTTAGGTAAGAAAAACAATTATTTGCCTAACAGCAGCTCTGTAGAAAGAATTTCTTTATTGGAGGTGTCCTTCTCCATCATGGAGCTCCATTCACTTCTGCACTAATATTGAAGTTGCACTGATTTTCAAAATCCTTCAATCACCCTTTTCCCCACCATTCTTGCCAAGAATTTTTCAGTCTCAGTCTCTGCACTTATGCCTCCCTTGTGTCCTTTCTTATCTGTTCCCTAGTCTGCAATGATGAAAAATTTATATTCTGCTTCATTTATTGGAATATTCCTTCAAATTACTTATTTGCTAGTATCACATCAAAATTATTACCTCTTTTTAGTTTAGAAATGGGTGCCCAGTTGTTTCATTATGCATGACAGTAATGATGTTGTGTGCAAATTTATTTTCGTTATAGAGTTATTTGGCTGGTCCAATTTGATGAGCTGTTTTCTACTGCATTGCTTTTTAACAGGTATTCCAGTAGGATATACACTGGTATGAGTTAACAGTTTACAAGTCTTTTCATGTCAAACTAAGTCTCATGTCAAGAAAACTGTCATCTTAGTTTAAAAATAGGTTAGCAGGAAGAAATATTAACCTTCTAGTTACTGTTTATTACCATCTGACTAAACTGCTCTTTTGAATATGCATCCCCTTTCTACAATAACTCACACCTTAAACCAGTACATTCTAGTCAAAAGCTGGATATCATATACACTTCTTCTCCAGATTTTCTTTCAATATACTAAAAACAAAAGCCCTACAACTGGATATTTCAAAATTATCTGTTACCAATTTCTGAATGATGTTTAAATCACTTCTACCTCCTGTGGGAATAATATCTAAGGAGAACAGGAGAGAAACTGCCACCTGAGAATTATTCTGAAAACATTTTTTATTTATCTGAAAGTATTTATAAAGCAGTTTTAAATGTTCACAGGAAGCATTACATGGACAAAGGAAGGTAATGAAAATACTACTAGAAGACGTTTTCCTTAGAAGTACAAAACAGACTGTAATTTAGTTTCAGTTCACATTCAAGAAGCTTGAAAAACAACATCTCAGAAATGCAAATGTATACAATATGTTTAAAGACAAACATAATGCAATTGGTCTGGGTAGTAGCTAAATCAGGAAATTGACTGTAATTGTAGTTTATTTTTATGAAAATATAATATAATTGCAAGACTGTTGAAAGAGAAGCTTATATACATCAAAATTATTGGATTAAGACATTATGTTCTTTATATGAAATTCTGCCCTCAGACTCTGAGGCAAAGGATAAAGTGGCAGAGTGTGGTAATGAAGTTAAGCATCCCTTGGAGCTTTAGAGAAAGCCATACCACCAGCAACACTCAGCAGGGGTGCAAGGAAGAAACCAGACTATCATTTCAAAATGAAATGACACAAGTACACAGGATGGAGGAATGCTTGGGCCTCAAAGTACACTCTCATTTTTTACAGGCTGTAGATCAGCCTTCCCCTATGCCCAGAGAGAATGAAAGAGTATGAGGACGCGTATCCTTCAGTGTTCAGCCTGGTCTGGAGAAGAAAGTTACCCATGGACAAGATGGTCTCCCAACTGATTTGGAGATGCAAAAATAAGTGCTCAACAATTGCAGGGCCTAAGATTTGCCACTAGCACTGATCACTGAGAGCAAGAAAAGCAATGCTTGCAGACTGCTTGGACATAAAAGTGACCTGTAAAAGAATTAGTTCGTAAGTCCTACAGAATTTCCATTAAGTTTGTAGAGTAAGTGAAATAAAAATTATAGCATGTCTAAGAAAATTCATGTGGAATACAATGGTGGTGATGAGCCATGGGATAAGATCACTTGTGTTTGCTCATATGAGCTACTGAACAATAAGATCAGAGACCATTTTGGTTATAGTCCAAGAAGCATGCCAAGCAGAGCAAAAAGATATGGGCTGAAGGAACATTAAGAAATGAGTAATTACAATAAAATCAGATATAATATGTGTGCAAAATGCGTGGTGCAAGAAGAGGTAGTATGCTTTTAATAAGTGGAGTGGAACTCAGGTTTGGGAAGATATAAATTGCAGGGGTTGATCTATCCTAATGACAAAATAAAAATGAGAAATTGGGACATACAGATACAAAATTCTCTAGTGGCAGACTAGGAATCAAATAGGTTTCATATATATTCTATACAATTAACTTTTCTAAAGCAACTGAACTGTGATCATAACTTGCAGTCCGATATTAATGTGCCACTCAAAAGATTCTTAAAATGCTACCCAATGCTTTGGCAAGGTGACAGCCACAGCAGAATCACATTTAAAACATTTGCAAAACCTTTCAAAACGGTGATGCAGCTGAAAAAAAAAAAAAACCACCAAAAAAACCAAAGAAAAGTTACTTGTTGCAATGACATTTCTGTGGTGCTCTGTTTTCTATCAGCACTTCGCTTATGTTTACCCAAGCTCCACTCCTGGATAATGTAGGAGAGCCTTTCGGTTCTAAGAAATTTCAAATTTCTTGGGTCAGGATTCTAGAAAGAACAATTTTGCTGTTCTGCATTAGACTAGGCCGTAAGACCGCCAGGCATGAAGATTTTAAGTTATCAGGTGAAACAAGACTTTTTCCATATAAATGTGTTACTTTCTACCCACAGTTGAAAAAGGCATTCCCTTTTCCAGTTCAGAATTTCTAACATGTGGGCAAAGTAAATATCTTCCAATAAGTTATAATGTGCTGAGGGGTAGTAAAAATCCTTGGTATACATGTTTGTCCTCATAAAACAAAAATATAGAGTCGTACAGCTTAATACATTATGAAGGGGGTTGTGAACCCTCCACACACCCCAAAGTTTTATCCCTTTTTAAAAGTTAATATAGAATAAACATGGATACAACTATGTGGAGTTGGCAAATGTACAGATTGCTTGGAATCGCCTTGTCTTACTCAGTTCTGCAATGGAGAGATACATGAATACTTGTGACAGAAATATGCTAAACCCCTGAGCTTCAATTAATGAAGACTTAAAAATCTAAGAGTTTTCAGTCAGTACCTTTTGTGTCTATAGGTGAGAGCATTTATACGCTCATTCCACAGAGTGTGCCAAAAACTAGCCAGTAGGTAGGAAAGTGTTTGGCTACCACTGGTATAGTTGTCACTGGGGAAAAAAATACTCTCTGCCCTACATCTTCCTCTTCTCTTTCCTCCATCTGGTACTCAGCGTGAACTTTGAGCCTCACAGTGAACTGCTATACCAACAATTTGTCATAGTTTTCTACTCCAAATGAGTACTTTATTTTGCAACCTTTAGCTATTTAGATGTTATTATGCATATGTTAACATTTAATTATATAATGTAATTAGCAAGTCCTTATGGCTCTCCTTTGTATAATATGGTCATTGTGATTTTGAAGTGATGGCAGAAATGAACAGTAGTTCTCATTGTTCTTTAATCTCATCAGCTCATACAAACTAATTTAGATCAGGCTGCACCCGGTCTGGATGCTCTTCAAAAATACATAATGCGACTCTAGTAGATTGAATTAGTGATTTGCAACTAAAGAAATAATCTGATGTGATTTAATGCCAAATGAGCTTGAAGGCACTAGATTTCTGCACAGTCTTTGTGAGTAGAAGAGTGGATTCCAGTTCTTGACCAAATTCAACTTCCTTCCTCAGAAGGGTTTTATCTAAGTAATATTATTATCATTAACATACGTAATAAAAATTTCAACTCACGCATGTATCAAGAATACCCAAGGAGAAACATGCTATCTGAAGTGAATAAAGGTAGCAGAATTTGTCCCAAAGATTTATTGGAATCTCCCTTTTAATCGTGTAAATTAATAGTGACTATGGGATATGTAGAACTCTCCAAAAGGCTCTAACTTGCTCTGCATCACAGACTCAAGTACTGGACAAGAACTTCCCTCCCCCCCAGCCCCCAAGTCTGATCTCTGTATGTGAAAATCTATTCCAGAAATTAGCAGCTAAAGAAGAAGGAGAAATTAGGAGACCTACCCTTTCCCCAAATCCTCAATTTCCCTATCCCTCAAATGTCTCAAATTCTCCAGTCCAAAGTTTTCTAAATTAATCTCTGGTCCTTTTACATTTTCTGTTTTCCTGCCTTTGTGTCACCTTACAGGTTTTTTAGCAACTGTTCAAAATTGGTTTCAAAAAAGCAGAACATTTTTTTGTTTGTTTGTGGGTGGGAATTGGATTTTTATTTGTTTTCTGAAGAAAAGATTCTAATTTCTTTGGGAAGCAGGTACACAAATATAAAATCTGCTACCCAGCTGCAGGAGTACTGCAAAATTGTAATTCATATATTGAAGGAACATAACAACAACTGAACATAACAACAAGGTGCCAGTACATTTATAATGGAATTGCAGTGCGTCTGTAAGACACACAGCTCTACAGATTGGGTAAGTGTTGTTGAAGAATAGTTCAAAAATGTGATTGCTATAATGCAAGGAATTTGAGGAGTATGTCAGAAAATAAAGTATTCAAACCTTTCAGCAAAACAATTGTTATCTCATGGAATTTGGTAGATTATTCATATATTATGAGTACTGGGAAGGTGAATCATAAGACAAATTTTAAAGCAAGACTTTTCAATCAAGTGGAATTAAAACTACTAGCACAATATCTACTAAATAATTTCAGTGTCTCATTTCGGTAATTATTTTAACAGATTACATGAACAAAATTTGTAACTATTTATATCTAATTTCATTAGGCATTTATGCCTTTCTTTGAATGTGTATATAGGTTAATTTAAAAATCTTTGAAATCTTTAAAGTAAGTGCTCTCTAAGAAAGGAAAACATATTATTAAAAGACATATAAATGTACGTATATGACATATTTCAACAGAACTAATGCTTTTAGTGGCAGATAGATTTTAGTTTGGTGGATCTGTTATATAGTAAAGCCAAACAAGTGCTGCACCTGGAGAGCAAGTAATACTTAAAAATAAGTTACATCATCCAATATCCTAAACATATATACAAATGAGAGAGAAAACTCTATCATTAAAAAGCGCTGACTAATGGAACAAACTTTTTTTGGTCAGGAAAAGATCCGCTGCATAATTCAGCATGGTTAGAAACTCCTAGACAAAGAGGGACAAGTCAAAACAGTAAGGCACACATATAGAAATTGCTCACCACAATTCAGAGGCAATCCACAAAGATGGAAAAAATGTAATGAGTAAGTATTCCCAATATCTAATATGGGAGCCAGGGCCGGTAGGATCGCATAGCCTTAGTTTGCCTTGTTGTAATGGAAGTCACAGAAGCTGCAATATCAAATAGAGGTAGTATCTAGATATTTAAATGTAGGTGCTTAGAGACAGAGGAGTCCTTGTTGCTGAAAGTATTTATTATATATGTGCTTAACTTTACAGATCTTAATAGCTTCATGAGCATGGAGTCAACACAAGCTGAGTGGTCTGTCTCAGGAAACATGAGACCAGCCCACAGAGACAAACAAGACAAATTAAAAGAAAAAAGGCAAGGCATTAAATATGTACATGTATACCTAAACTCACAAGTATATATACACACATTTATGTATGCCCAAGGAATGAAGAAGCAATAAATAAGTACAGGATTACAAGTCTGATTACAAGTGCATTGCAAAAATAACATAGTTACAAAAAGAAGTACAGTTAATTTGAATAGTCTCACCATTCTACAGGCTAGACCAACTTTTATTAATATTTACTACAGAGTTAGGAATAACCTTTCCAGTTCCTTTTGGTTCCAATTCCAGCTTTCACACAAGGTAGACCTTCCACACTTTTTTCCTAATCTACATTTTGCTGTATTTAGAGCTTATATGCTACACAATTTATTCACAATCCTGATAGGTAAGACAGCAAGTATCTTCCCAAAAGCCATGGCAGACAGTAATTTTCACTCCCGTAATACACACACAGTTGTGTAGCAAAATGCTAAAGATAAGGTCAGATAACTTTTTGGAGCAGGCAGAAATGGTTTAATTGATTTCAATAATGCCATTCTTATTTATAGCAGCTGAAAGTGAGTATCTTCATGCTTAACTTCTGTTTTGCATAACTTTAACACAAAATGAAACAAAACAAAATAACTTCACTCGTGTCTAAAATCGCACTTTTATGGTAGTGGCTGCTTTTGAAGTAATTTAATGTTTGTTCTAAATGGCCAGATACTATCAGTTCCAAAATGGGACTTTGAACATACAAAGTAAAGATCAACCTTTTTGTCTATTGGTGCCAGCAGATGTGCAAAATCCCAAATGATAAAAAATTAACATTGACTTTGTTTCATTATCAGGCTGTGGGTCAGGGCAAGCCTGTTCATGCTACAATGTCACAAAAATGTTGAAAATTAGGACTAGTAAGGTTTTTGAGACATCTCTTATGCCATTCTGTGGTCCAAAGGCAAAATCAGCCATATCTGTATTGTGACATACGAAATATATTCCTTAAGACCTGCAGTGTTAAAGACTGCACACAAACACTCCTCCCCCCAAAAAAGCATCAAAAAACCCCCCAAACCCAAACAAACAGCAAACAAACAAACAAACAAATTCAAACAAACAAAAGAGGGAAATTTCATGGTTTCTTGTAAAAAAAGTTTAACAGAAAAATGTACTTAGAGTAAACCAACTTTTTTTTAAAAAAGTACATTTTTCTATGGAGTATTTATACAGTTAAGGAAACAATGCTGTTTCATTTCAGGAAAGCACATTTATTCTTTGGGTGTTTTTTCTCTCTATAATGATTCTTGTCTCTCTAAATTTCATTGAATCATTGTGCTGTCACTGGTTGCTACACTGTAGGGATGAAAGCATGTACACTTTATCATCACTATCTCTGTACTCTATTATTATTTTTTCAATAGGTAACTAAGAGTTTTCAAAAACATGGGAGGAAGCAGAGCCTTCCAGTCCTCATGGGGAGGCTACATTTTAGCCAGATTTCCATCTCTGGATTCCTCTGAGGATCCTGTTGACGATTTTTTGTTGGCAGCAAAAAAACCTAAGTATTCAAAGACTTCTCCTTTTTCTATTTATGTGCATGTTTTATCTATTAAAGCTCTGTTCTAGGACTGTTCTCCACCTCACATCCAGACCCTAAAACTTAGAAGATGATCTGCAGCTCTCTTCTTGGTATGTTCTTGGACTGAAACTTTTTTTTATAGTAAAGAAGTTCGGACTTCTTAGTCAATAAAGTCATGTTGTATTCATGGTTTCAAGTAACTACTGTAGGCAACTATTCGATGGCCCTTGACAATAGTTAGCAGCATAGGATGCCCTATTCCTCCTACTTTTGCTCTTTGCTATGCTTTTTCTGAGTCACCATACTACAGAAAATGAAATCTCTTAACTCTCATGCACTTGTCAGGGCTATTTGAGAAGGCCTGAAAATGTGTTATAAGCTTCAAAATGGCATTCACCTTTCTACTGTATTTGTCATCTAATAGTTTTACCCAGAAGTGATGAAGCATTCAATCTTTATTTTACTTTGCCTTTCAATTGACAGTCAAATGAAATTGCTGACACATCCACCACACATTTGAAGTCAATAGTAATAATTGGGTAAGTGGCACGTATTCACATTCTTGGCATGGAAAGAACCATAAATGTGTGTTTCCATTATGTCAGAGACATAAAAAGGCAAAGAGCTCAACAACTGAGGGGAAGGTCAAGTTCAAGACTAGTGTTTCCTTGAGCACACTGACTTCATCCACCCTGTTGCATAGCTGTAGTGCAGCTTGGCATACCACTCCCCTTGCATCGCTACACAACTGCACAGAGGTCTTTCATTTGGCCCCTGGTGAGACATCATGCAATAGGTACATCCAGAGGTATCCACGGCTACCAACTCAAGTGCAGCAGCAACTGCTGCCTTCTGCTGCCCCTTTTCCTCCTCCTGCTCAAGAGGCTATGCCATTTGAAGGCTATCTGGCTTTCCCTAGCCTCCACTATTGAAAAACCTGAGCCATTTCTATGTAGATAGTAAACTATCTGCAAGAACTGGTGTTTGAAAGTGACGGTGCATAGAGGAGACATCTCCATCGGCATAAGTAGTTTTAATTTGATTCTATATCTGTAGCTACATAAAGTTTTTCCTCCGAAACCTTTTTGCTACAAGCCTAAACATGTAGGCTTATGGTAAAACACTCTGGACTCCCTGAAACAGTCCTGCAGAGACTCAACAACTCTGTTGGTATGGCCTGTTTTCAGAAACAACTTAAGCATTCAAGGTCCTAGATGTTATTATTTTTCATCCAAGGTTTACATAGCTTTTGACTGAGTGACTGATTTAGATATGCAAAGCTGGATGCATAGTACTTCTGCTTTCAGTAAGAGGCTGTGGACCATGCTGAAATTCAAATTCAGTTCTATGTCATAAATTCCATCCAAAAGAAACATCTTGACATTCTGGTTAAGTACCATGACTAGTATTTCAACAAAATAGAGTAAAACTGGTGCTACTTAAGACATTAGTGAGTCAGAGCCAAATACAGCTAGTCTTAAACTAACTACCCCTTTCTCCATTGTTTCAATACAGCCATGTAGAAATATCTTTGTTATCATACTGCAAACAGCAGAGGCAAATCCATATAAGGATGGATTGCACTGGACCTGCAGACTTCTAGTCTATTGAGGCTCTAAACACACTCTCTTCTCTTTTCCTTCCAGAGGCAGTAACACCAGTCAATTCAGACATGTGTAGCTGTTTTTATTGCAAAGAACAAAGCTCTAGTTTTCATTAATCCATTTTCAGCTCTAGGAGTCACTCCCAAATGGAGTCTGAAAAACTGAAACAATTGATGCAGTTTCCATCTTATGTCTTTATGTAAATCTTAGAAGGTCTGCTCAAATGACAAGTCATTCAAGTGTTCACAGCTTATAAAATGCCAACTCTGATTCTGAGATAGGTAGGAAGAAACTTAACCTAATGCCACTTACTTGAACGTAGATCCCTCCAGACTCCTCTAGGGATAAGGAGATGTGAGAGCTCAGCTGCTTCCATTGGAATTACTTCCTTTTGCAATTATTGAAATAAAAAAATGGTAAAAAGTAGACTTTTATTTCTGTGTTTGTTTTAATTTAAGATTGAGGTATGAACCCTGAAACATCCTTCAGGGAGTAGAATCTGCAGGAATAGACATGTCTAAGAATTTTCAAAGTACTGTGCAACAAGGAAAAAGCACCTTTAACTATTTTTTTCTAGGAGAGGTGACGCCCTGATATTTTAAATGCTTACCTAAAAATACAGGAATTCACTTCAAAGGATCAATACGAGTCCTACATACAGTTTCAATGATTTCACTCTCAGATACTTAGTAATTCCAGTTTTTCAGTAGTCAATAGTCCTTCTCTCCCAAGGAGGTTCTTAATATCTTATCACACACACATACAAAAAAAAGGTGGGTTTTTTTCCACAGCAGATAAAGCTGTTTGGTGTTGGATAAATTCTAGTGGGAAAAAAAATTTGGAAAGAAAACATACAAGCAAAGCAGACTCTGCTCTTCCTGGAATGAAATTTTAATTCAGTACACAAAATCTTCTGGTTCTTCACATTTCTTTCGTCCTTCCATTGCTTTTGCATTTGTAATCCAAGCATACAGAAATTTCCACCTAAGTGTTGGGGCTTAGGTAGGAATGACCTGGTTTTATTTGTTTTACAAATATATTGCTTCCTCAGCTACCCATACTTAACACCTCACTTTTCTTGGTGCAAGTTCTGAAGAACTGTTGAAAATTATTTTCCAAATTGTTCTTTCTTTGGATACCAAACAGCCATGTCAAGGAAATTTCAGGAAGAATTAATTTAAACAGTCCTAAGAATTTCACATTTACAGTCTGGATTTTTTCTTTTTAATTAGCTTTGGAAATTAAGAAACTAATGCATTGATGCCTTACTTTCCACGTAAGTCTTCTGCAATGACATAAGAGCAAATGCATATTGGCAATATAGTCCTTTTACTGGTTCCTATCCTGAATAATCTTTCTTTGAGATGCAAGATGTTTTTTTTTCCCATTTCACAAACTTTATACACATGCCCAGTGAATGCATCTAAAGAACCCTAAATAACTAAAAAGTAGAAATAATGTTTTCTTCCAGATACACATCCTAGAGATCCTTTTTCCAAACAAATTAAAGCAGTCATGTAATTTTAGGTTCAGTCAAGTCTAAAACCATTGTCAGCTTGGCTGCCTGAGCCTGAAGGATGGTTCTGCACATTAAACATGCTCAAGGTCTCTTCGAAATACTTGCTACCAACAGCAAAAAGCAGAAATTCTAAAACACATTTTTTTTCTCTTATGATTATAGGTGTGATCCTGCTCTCATAAACTCCTTCAGCATTAACAACACTATGACAATCACCTATGTATGCTTAATATATCTTCTGAGCAATATCAGTGGATAAAGCCTCCATGTTCTTTGCAGAATTACAAAATTATAGTTTATACAACTTACTCAGCCCAAATCATAATGACTACATAGTTATTGTCTGACAAATTTGTTGAAGAAAAAAAAAAATCACCCTTAATGCAATCCAAACCCTACTTAAATCTACAAATATATGAAAGGTGTCTCTGTTGCTCTAATTTTTCCATAGCTGCTTTTCCTCCATGTAACAGAATCTACACCATAGGTTAGAATCTGTATTTTTCCTGAATATACAACTTTCTGTGAACTTGCCCAGGTTCCGACCCCCATGAAATGTGAGAACTCTACTTGAAATCCTTTATACTGCCAGCATGACCATTCTTTTAGTTTCATCTGTGGAACTGAGAGAGCTTTCTGTCATTTTCTCATTCCCCAGGGAGCTGGGGTTGTTTAGCCTGGAGAAGAGGAGGCTCAGGGGAGACCTTATCACCCTCTACAACTCCCTGAAAGGAGGTTGTAGTCAGGTGGGGCTTGGTCTCTTCTCCCAGGCAACCAGCAGTAGGACAAGAGGGCACAGACTCAAGCTCTGCCAGGGGAGGTTTGGTTGGATATTAGGAAGAGACTTTTTACGGAGAGAGTAATCAGGCATTGGAATGTGCTGCCCAGGGAGGTGGTGGATTCACCATCCCTGGAGGTTTTCAAGATGAGACTGGATGTGGCACTTATTGCCATGATCTAGTAACCATGGAAGGGTTGGACTTGATGATCTTTGAGGTCTCTTCCAACCTGGCTGATTCTATGAAATGAAGGCTCATTCAAACCCACCTGAGGCCAAAAGAGGTTTTGCTGTTAAAGCTACTGAGTTTTGAGCATGGCCTCTATCTAAAAAGCTTACTTATCTCACCAGCTTTCTTACATTTCCCTCCTCCTCAGCTGCTCTCTTCCACACCAGGCTAGAAAATTTGGAGGCACTTGAGAAAAAAAATTCTCTATGCTTAGAGAATGGGAACATGCTAAATGATTAGTATACTGATGTCAAACTTTACTTGTCTTACTAGGTAGACAGAATACAGAAATATCACTGAACATTTTTTTTTGGAAATGACCTATTTGTTAGAACATTTAGGGTATAGCAGAGCTAATTATCACCAGCAGAATTACATATTCAGCAAATTGCATAACTTCTTCTTTGATAGCTTCAGAACAAATATTATCCTAATGGTTAGCCTGAAGAATATTGACAAGGGCCTGACTTAGCATGTCTGGTCCACATAAGCCCTTATTACGGCAATAATCTATAGTTATGTGGTGAAATAATTGGGACTCAGCTGTTCGTGGAAGCCTCTGCCAGAAGCTATCAGTTGTCCAGAAAGTTCAGACAACACATATCTTCCTCTACCACTTTCATGGAACTGTATATAGTGCTTTACTGATAGTAAAATCAACACACACAGGTGGGCTGGACTCCTTGTGTGCTGGAGGATGACCTGGCTATACCACCTCACTCTCAAGGCTGTGTGTGAGCTCTGATCTGACTGTGTTCTAACAAAGCTCCTGCTAGTGAAATATGGAAGATGGTGTCTTGTCTACTTTATGTTTCCAGAGAGGCTGAATCATTTACTAGATTATGCTAGAGACCTGCATAGTTTAGGGGATGCCCCAAAGCAGGCAGGTAGGTGGGCAGGCAGTTGACTATCAAAGTTTACTTGTGCAAAAATCACAACATGAACAACATGAATATGATCACTGCCTAAAAATCCTTTATGATTATTATGGTTCCTTTCATTATCCTTAAGGAATACTAGTTGGGGATTAGTTCTAGCTCTGATGTTTTAGCAGAAACACTGGCTTACTCAAGTTCTGATCTTCCAGACTGTGCTCAATTTTTCAAAATCCTTGGACAGTTGATGTATCTGGGAAGCTGTGGTGTTGCAAATACAACATGAGTAATAAGGTTTGCAGTGGGTGGGAGCCAGCCAGAGAGCCTGTCATTAGGTGTTTATCTGAGACATTTATATATTCAAGGACATTTGGAAAGGAAATTAGAGAAGAGGAAGTTCTGAATATAAACCAGAATCCTTGAATAACTGATGATTTTGCCAATAAGTATTTAAATATAACTTGCCATACGCTGGGTTTGGCAGCTAAGGGGAAAGGTCTCTACAACTGTGACTCAAGCCAAATTAGACAAATACATAGTGAACTGAGTGACAAGTGAAAGGCTGTTGCTTTGGTAAGATTAAATACTGGAATTTTATGTGAGTATGAAAAATGTGCACTGCTCTTACAACTGGAAAATCATAAATGAAAGCTTGAGTTTGTTTATAAGAATTGGCATTTCACTTCCATTCTGAAGGAAGTTTATGACACCATGAATATTACCTCATTCATCTTACATTTTTTATGCATCTAGATGAGATTCTGAAAGTCACCTCTTTTCAAATGGTACAGATAGCCCAGTGGGATTTTTAAAGTGTGTTGATATCTAACTACCATGGAAATAATTTGGATTAGGCTTCAGAAATTTTAACAAGTGGTCGTGTTCATGATTAGGTAACCAAATACAAATATCTCAAAAATGGGATTTAAGACTTTTCTTGCCATGAATCAGAAGAACTTAGGTGTTCACTGTAAAATTATAAGAGCTGACTAATGGACAGGAACATCAGCTTTGTACTCAGAAGTGACTGATACATCTGGACACTTAGCATTTGTTGACACCAGTGCCTAAATGAAGAAAAGCCAGGTTGCACATCTGAATCCAAGCCCAAAGCTTTGATCCATATCTTAACACCAGCTGAACATATATATTCTGATAACCCAGCCCTGCTTCACTTCTGAACAATATGACACAATTTCTGATTCTACTTTTAGATAACTGCAACTTCAGTACCTATA
The DNA here is from genome assembly GCF_000695815.1 of Acanthisitta chloris. Taxonomy (NCBI): domain Eukaryota; kingdom Metazoa; phylum Chordata; class Aves; order Passeriformes; family Acanthisittidae; genus Acanthisitta; species Acanthisitta chloris. The sequence goes on from NW_008678477.1 coordinate 22,929, forward strand.
CCAGAAAGTCAATGTTGCTCAAAATGGTTTGTAAGCCTGCTTAGAATCTCCAGATGCATCCCTTCTGGCTGAAGAAAACTCCTTTGAGTGAATATATCTCTGCTCTGGGTACACCTTGGTGTGACAGGGAAATAGGCTATAGCTTAATTCTCATCTAAGTGCCTCTGGAATGTGAAACAAAGCAGGCCTGATCCAAAGCACATATGTTTATAACATCTAACACAAACAAGGGTATAAAATTCTGAAGAGTTTTTGACCTGGCAATCAAAAGTTTGTAGTTCAAATTAAACAACATACTTTGCTCTGCCTGAAAACAGTTGACGTGCTTATCCTGGGACTGTACATAAGTGGTCTGGCTGTGCTCTAAAAAAGGACCAATTCTTTATCTCTCCTGCTATAGCTATACAAGATGCACTGGACTAACAAAAGTGCAAGGCATAATCACCTCAGCATCACCTCTGGTCTGTCCTCCAATACCTTCGTGCTACTCTGCAGTAGCTGAAACACAACACAGCTGTCACTGCGGGAGGCAGATTATTTTTCAGTAGACAGACTGTTAACATCCAGGTTGACAAAAAGTCTCATTTCCTATAGCTGCATAGTTGAACAGTCCTGCATGTGATGTAAACAGCAAATTTCACAAGAAGGGGAAAGAGAAAGCATATTTTTTCCCATTTCACCCCATCTTATTCAAAGCAGACATGCTTCCATGTATCACAACTTTGAAATAGTCTGGCAGAACTTGTATTTCGCACTGCACCGACAGCCCTGCTCCGTGACACACATCAAACCAATGCTGAATGAAATAGAAAATGGTTCTGGCTCAGCACATTTGAAAAGCCCTCAGCACCTGTGATTTTCTTTCCTTTGAACATGAGCAGAGTCCATTTTCCATGCTGGTTTATTCTTTGGCCTCCCCACTGAGTCTGTTCTGAGGAAGGTTCACAGGGATTGTTAGCATTTGGAAACAGGGAAATAGGACTCAGAGAGTAGAACAACAGTAGAATGATTTCCTCATTTTATACGAAATTTTCTACTTCTTCTGAGAAAAGTTAGAACTGCTTTGAAATTTTCTGAAATCCTGATTATAATGAGGGTTATTATTCCCCATTCTTTTGATCTAATGTGGCCTAAAGCAAATTTAAATATTGAGGACATATAGGGAGTAAGTAGGAATTTCCGCTGTTTTTTTCTGCCCTTCTCATTCTAAACTACAATATAAGCAGCTGTCCCACTTTTATTCTAACTAAATACCCATTACAGTAATCCCTTCAGCTTCAGAGTCCTCTCTTTGACTGACAGCTCACCACCAGGACAAGTGCTCCTGCAAGAGGCTACAACCAGACTGTGGCCTTCAAGAGAGGAATTGGGGTACAACCAGCCCATAACATCAATGTGACTTGAATCTTAAATTTGACTGTTCCTCTGAAAGGCATCTTACCTGGCAGGAATACATTAGTTCATTAAATGAAAGAGGAAAAAAAAAAGGAAAATTTCTTAAAATTCCATTTAACGCATTGTTTTCTTACTGAGGACAGTAGAAAGACATGGATTATTTCTCACATTACATGCAAAAATATGATTAGGTATGGAACTTGTATTTCTTTAAAGATAAGGCTTAAGGCTGAAAGAGATTCCCTTTCTCCTCATGATGGCTGTGTGATGAATATCTGGATGATGTAGTTCAGTCCCATGCTACAGTTTCAAATATTAATGCCTTCTCTCAAAGTCATGGGAACTAGTCCAGAAACGAAAGCCTACTGTCTGTTCTACCTGTATCAGGCCCACAAATATCCTTTAAAATTGACACACGATTGTAATTATTTCCCTGTTTCCCAAGCTACTAATTTTCCAGGGTATGCTGTCAAAATTCCAGACACCTACCCAACTTCTTAATATATGAAAGCTTTATGTATTTTCCTATTTTGGAACAGCATCTAATACATTGCTAAGCATTAAATCAAGCTTCACTTTGTCTTGACTTTGAATTCAACTGTCATTCAACATATTTTGAAATGTATTACAATATGAGCAAGTAGCTCTGATTAGCATCAGACATTATTTCCGTCTTAATCTGAGTGATACTTTGTCATTAAGTTTTGCGATGATGCACTGACTGTAGATAATACAGTGCTGATGTTCATTTGCTTGCAGTCATGTCCTGTATTGGTTTGATTAGACCTACTCTTTGCTGGTTGATGACAAAACCTCATTGATTACATGTGGTCTGCTTCTTGTTTCCAGTCAAGCTTTCTGCCTTGAGACATGAATAGTTTCATTAATTAGGTGAACTAAACACATTGACAAGCATTCAAGATAGCCTGGTTCTGGCATAATAATGCCAGTATTATGGATTCATTCCCTGCAGTCAATGAAAATTTGGTTATTCATTTACATGAAAGCAGAATCAAAACCTATTGGTGTTCCTTTCATTTGATTATGCTCCCAGAATATAACTAGTACAATTCCCTCCTAGTTTTAGAGGCTGTTATACTTCACAAGGAAAGACACCAATTATTTGTCCCAGATGTTTAAATCCCTCCTGCTCTGATAAAGAACTTGAAATAACAAGAACAAAACATGAGTATCTAAAGCCTAGAGCTTTAAAAAAAGTTCTAGATGTAAGTCAAAATTGTTAGAATTTACCTTGAGTCTTCTATAAAAGATGCAGTTGTTTAATAACATATCAATTGTGTTAAATACTTAGAATAACCGAAGTCAGACCTTCAGGACATTTTATCACTGTGTTTACATGACTCAATACTTGTCTTCTCTTGCACTCCTCTGTACCCAGTGTCTTCTCCCCACCTCCACCTCAGGTAACATTCTGGAGATGCATTTTCAGATCTTTTTGCCAGTTTAGGGATATAGACATTTTAGTATGCTACCCTTAATCCCCAGATTAAAATCAATAGAAGAGGCCTCCCATCTATCTTGTGACTGGAAATAGGCATTTCCACATAACACCCCCCCGCCCCCCTTTAATTTAACTCATTTATCTGCTTTAATGCAACACAAGCATTAACTATGTTAGACATGGACAAACCTGTACCAGCGCTGGGTGTTCCTCTTGGTGAGCAGCAAGAGCAGGTTCACTCCCTGAAGGAGATCAAGCTGGGACCTGTGGGTGCACACAGTCCAGTGGCCTCCCTCTGACAGGACCAGGACAACAGCAGGTTCTGCTGGCAGTCCAGGGATGATCAGACAAAGCAAAATATTAAAGCAGGTGTAGGATCCATCCAGAAAGTCCAATCACAAACAGCAGAAGATGGGACTAGGGACAAAGCTACCCACAGCCTAGGTTTCAAGGTCCACCCAGGATATGTGGTTGGAGACAGGAGCTGCCCAGGCCTAAGCTGAAATGCTGCCCTGAATCCATGGCCAGTGGGTGTAGGGATGAGGCTGATGTGGCCAATTAAGGAATTTTAGTGTCCTCAGAACCCTGGCAGCTCCACAAAGGAAAATGTTTATGGAAATGACTGGGGAGGGGCCAGAGGGAAGATCAGGTACTATCTGGGAAAGCAGTTTCAGAGAATTAAGATTTCTACAAGCAAGAATGAAGTAACTGTTAGCAATTCCACTTCATTAGTATAAGCCAAGTATGAGCATCATCTATCCTGTTTCTGCATGACATAATGAGCTATAAAAAAAAAAAAAAAAGCAATCAAATGCACAGTAAAAGTAAGTTTATGAGCAACATTTAAAAGAAAGTACCTTAACTTTCAAAGCTTAGTAGATACATACTTTTGTATGAGGCAAAGATACATTATCTTTTTGAATCATGGGCTCACACTGTGCTTCATTTGACCTGTGACATGTAAGTGTAGCAAGTCCCTTTGCAGGCATTTTGACTTTCAAATCATGATAATAGCAACATTTTCTCATGAAAGATGTAAAGTTACTGGACACACAAATGTTACCATGGTGTAATTGATTCTCTTTCTCAGCAGTTGTTTCAAAGCACTATTTATTTCCATTGTGTACATTGATCAAGGAAAGAATTTTTGGGGCTTTATTTCTGATGTATTAGTGGCAGCAAGATCACAGAAAAGAGTAGCACTGAGAAAACAGAACCTCACTTGTGATGGCAGAAAGCAGGCCGTATTTGAAATCCTTGGGTCACTTTTGCTTCTCAGTACTTTGAAATGCCATGCTGCCTTCCTTCACAGAAGCAGGGAGAGGAAAAAAATTCAAAAAGCAACCTATCTTTCAAGTCTAGTTATCCAGAAATACTTGCATCCCCACCCTCCTCCTTGTTAGAAGAAGATGGAAAACAAAAGGAATTTTACAAAGTCATTGTAGCTGCTTTTGGTCCTGGCTCCACTGTTCCTCTTGGTCTTGATCACCACAGTGATGTAGAAATCAGAACTACCTTCATATAGAGACATATTAGAGCTCAGAAAGGTCCAATATTTCATCAGCTTTCATTCCTATGAAAGAAACACTCAGTGCCACTCCTCAAACCCTTGGCATCCCAATCCCTCTAAAAGATCAGTCATTTATGGGTTGCTTTTTAGCACAGGGAGTAGATTACCCTTGTGCACAGCGGTGAACAGATGATGCCTGCTTCACAATTCTGTCTTCAGACATGGAAATGCCAGAAATGTTGGATGTTTTGGAGCTTCGTGGGGCACTAATGGTACAATGGCCAGAAAGTAATTTTCATGTCTGTGTCTCTTTCAGTGTTCACAAAATACAACTGCCCAAAGCCAGGGACTACTGCTCATGCAGGGTTCAGTTTTCCACTGGTTATAAAGACATATTTTAATTATCAGCAATGAACCTAGAAGATTGGGTCTGGGTTCTCAGAAGTGATTTCTATTACAAACATTTATTTATAGAAGTTTAATTTCTACTCTCTTGCAGCAGAATTCCTAGGGCAGCCATACTGAAAGGGTTAAAGATCCCCCCAACCTTCTTTCCCCTCCATCCCTCCTTTATTTCTTGCTTACAAATAAAGAGATTCACAGTGGCCATATTATGAATGGCTTTATTGCTATCTGACATTTGTAATACATCGTTACCATTCCAGTCTTTACTATGTAACTAAAAAAATAAAACACAGATCTAAAAGTACACAGTATTAGTTTAATCCATAATCAATATAGCAACTGATTCAAAGTATGCTACAGAGGCACTTTACAAAATAGGAAAAAGTAATTTTAATCCATGTTTCAAGGACATTTAATTGCAAAGGTTACCTCTAACAAACTCAACTACCCACAGAGCTGCTAGTTTGATTCTTTTCAAACAAAAGCTGAGATATTCTGTGTATGGCTGTAAATACACATAATATTTCAAAGCAGTAATGCTCTCTTGTGCTTAATGAGGTGTTATAAAATATATTCTTCGTTTGAAAAATGTGTGCAATACTCAATGTAGAAATTAAGTTCATTTTTAAAGTGTAACATCAGTATAACCAAATACATACACTATATACAGGATGTTAAAAAGTTAATAAGGCTTGTTACTCTTTTAAATCTGGTGCATGGTACAGACAGGACACACACCCACAGAAGATGTCGTGGATATTCCCATGAAAGTTTATATCTAAGTACTTGCAGAAATGTCCCAGCTACTTTGGACACTTTGTTGGACTTTCAAACTGAAGCAGAAATTATTTCTAACATGGAGATGTTATTTTTGGAGAATAATGTAAGATATTACTTGATTAGCATCTGGACAATCTGAAATTTCTTGACAGTGTTAACATCTGCATGACTGTGCATGCTGTATATTCATTTATACATACAGAACAAGAAAACACACATCTTGTAGCAGGAAAAGGGAAACATTCCTAGCAATAAATTTTCTTTAGGAACACTTGATTGATATATACAGTATATAAAAAAACCCCTACACAATTGTCAGCATACAAAAATATGAGTTCACTATCTTTTTAAACTTCAAAACCTAATGATGAAAAATCCAGGTATCCTGAGTCGAGTATGTGCTGTGCATCTAATTTACCAATGCCAGAGTACTGTTGAGTACAATTAGAAAAGCACTACCTGCATTTATCAACAAGTACAGAGATAAAATATATAAGGCAATGCACTCGCTCTTTTCATAATGTTAAACAAAAAATGGTGCAAAATATGCGTAAAATGCTGGCAGACATATCCATGAAGGAGTTGTAAAGAGTATGGAACAGTATGCATATATATATATACTACAGTTACTGATTTCCCCATTTAAATGAAAAAAAATGAAAGACACTTTCCTTTTTTGAGCATCATGCTTAACCATGATGTGCATACTCACATTCAGGCAATTGTCTTAAATACATATATATATATATATATATATATACACACACACACTACATCCAACAATGAATTAGTAGAACGTTTGCTTGTGAATTTCTGTGGGTAAAAACAGATCAATAAAACTGGTTCATTTTTTTTCCATTAAAGGATTCTAACAAATGAAATTAAGTATGGTTATTATAAATCCTTATTGAATGAAGTTTAATTGTTTTGACTCTAAACCAGCAGAAGAGCAGTTCTGACCACTATTGACTTCATTAAAATAAACAAATACAAGCCAGCCCAAAAACCTGATGCATCTGCTAAAACCCAGTGAAATGTATCAAAAAAAGTCACTAATGATTGTAACTCCTTCAGTGGACATAAAATTGGTTGGTTGCCTCAAGCTGGCACTGGGAATATTTACCTTAAAATTCATCTCAAAACACAAAAGTAGTTTGACATTGAGATACTGGACTATATACATTTTTATATTCATTTACATTTACAATCTACAAGGAAAACAGGTGTTATAAAATCCCTAATCTGGGGAACTAGACTGAATCAATGCTCATTGCATAGATTAAAGACTGTTTAACAACCTATTATTCATAGATTATGGTTACAAAGATAGGCCAAACTCACCAGCTCTACCTTAAAATCAAAATATAAGTTTTCTCCAAGCACGAACCCTATGACAACTCAGCTGTTCTCTGGCTTGTCACCCTCCTTTCCCAGCTGTTAAATCTCCTATGCATCCCCCACAGACTGTCACTGAATCATGGTAGTATTTGGTAATACATGCCTCTAGATCCTTGAATTTATTCCCAGAAGAATTACACTTGTCTTGGATGAAAAAAATAAAAAATTACATAGAGAATGCTTCCCCTAAACCAGTACAACACATTGTTGTAAAAATATACAAGGCTGTATAACCCATTGCTGTCAAAGCAAAGATTTAAGAAGCTATGGGCGATACAGCTCTTGTAAATCGCTCTTGGTCATCTCTTTTTGCCAGCTGTAAGTTTAAAACTTTATGAGAGGATAAACATACTGTGAAGAGAATGGATTTTGTTTTACTCAGCAAGTGCACCTTGTATAAGAAATAAATACATCCTCTACATATAACAAACCAGATAAATAACTTTAATAGTGAACATACACAAATCTGTAATTTAAGAATGGGCTTCTTAAATGTGCATCTAATGTCATTAGAAGTCAGATACTTTAGAATGTGCAGGGAGCTCTGAAAACAGAGGGACAAGAAAATCAGTCTGAAGAGCTGCACAACATTTCAAGCAAATATGGGCTCTTGAAGGACATTTAGAGAAATTAGGCACCACTTTTAATAGACAGTCAGTGGGACATTCATGCTCCATTTCCTCTGGAAATCATATTTTTATGCACTACCTGTAATCCCAGAAAACTAGGAGTTACATTTCTCATATTATTAATTCTTAAATTAAATGTCTCCTTTGATACCAAGCTAAATAGATATTTTACTTTGCCGTATGGGTCACCAATAAAGATCATAATGTTGAGTAGATTCCTGAAAACTGTCTCTAGGAGGGGCAAAAAATACTAAAGAATCAAAAATTATATACAAAAACAAGAGGTCAAGATTTCTGATGCACAGTCATGAAACAACAGCTAAAGAATTTGGTCTAGTGACTCACTCGTAACTATTTGTCCCTTACGAATGTCTGCTATCTCATGCTTTCAACAACAAAACAAAACAGAGGATGATCATATTATACAGGGAGACTATTTTGGAGTATTGGCACTCCTACTATTTTCAATACTTTATAAAAAAGTGATGACTAGTTACAATAATACATATGCATGGCAACAGATTTTGTCCTCAGGGTTATTTTATATTATACAGGATTAGCAGCTTGATGCAGCTGACAGCTGACTTGCCTTGTAGTAAATCAAACCTCATGTAGGCAAATCTCACAGGAAGATGCAAGCTCACAGCCAGGCTGACACTGGCACACCCTTGGCATGAGGTGCTTACAGTTTCTCTGTACTTCTGATGCCTGAGCAAGCAGAAACTGAAACATTAGTGGCGCTTTTGCCTGGAGCAGCAATTACTGTAGCCAGCACCACCACTCTGAATAAAACACATCTGAAAGTATGAGATCCTGGCTAGAACAGCAACTATAGAAATCATGACTCTTTCTTATGTACAGGCATTAGGCCATGCCAGACAAAAAGAGTAAGTCTTTAAAACTTTGTTTTCTGGTTGGCTTTTGTTTTGTTTTATTTTTGTGCACTTTTTCTTTTTAAGCAAATAGCTTCCAGTAAATATGAATGAATAAACCTCAAAGCACAAAGGTGAAATTGTTACTGGCATGTTCATTATTGCATGACTTTGTCACAGTTTAAGGCAAACATTCTATATTTAAGGTAGGACCAGTAATTGATATGACTACATAAATATATGCATAATGAAATGCACATATATGAGCAGACATATATATCTGTGGATATATAAAAATAATTATTTTCTTAGCAAAGTTAAAGTCTGTAAAAACACTAAGAACACTGAAAAAGATAGGAGCTCTAATTCCTCCTTTGGAGAAAAGTAACAAGTTCCCTAAATATCCTATATAAAACCAACACTCTCTGCAAGAGTACAGATCCTTTTGAGTTCTCACTTATTACACTGTGGATTAATATATTTTTTGAAGATTTCATAAATAATTAGATCATATGCAACAATTACATTGTGAGGTTTGCTTGCTACAGCATAACTATGGGCGACTGTTGTACAAAATGTAAATTTTATTCAGACAGTATGTGTCTTGCTCTAATGGAATGCATAGCTACTGCTACAAGTACAACCATTTCAGAATAGAGTTTTTGTTGTAATGTGTTCACATATGAAACCTCATCTGGGGAATTTTTCTCTGAAAATTCTTTGGCCAATGAACAGCCAAATGCAGATAAATTTTCCCTGGGCCCTCTAAATAGTCAGTACAATTTCGAAATAGATCTACAACAATTACCATTCCAAAGAACAGAAATGCTATACAAAACAATTCTGACAAAATGTGGGAAATGGTAGCCATGAACATAAAACCCCTAAACCGTGCTTCAACATAAACCACAGACAATATTGACTCATTCCTGCCCTGTGTAGATTTGCTAGTGTACTGCTACAGAATATACACAAATCTGGAAAACTCTGAAATGCAAAGACGCAATAATGTAAAACATCCGTTAGATAGAGTCTGAAATTCAGCCTAGCAATGGATGAAGATCAGACTTATCCTTGTTCTCCTTCATTATAATGGCAACTGAAAAAGGGCAGAACTTCATATGCCATACAGGTCCTCCTTCCAAAGCAGTGTGACAACAGACTGCTTCAGACATGGCTGAGTTTCCTGATACTGCCTGCAGCCATTAAACACAATTCTGAGATGAGTTTTCCATCTTCAAACCTCACTCACAACAGGAAAAAAGGCTTTACCAAGTGCAAAGGGCCCCACATGAAGTGCATGCTCATTTTCAAGCCTAGTTTATGTAGGTTGTTATTCTTTCCACAAGAACATATTCTGTATAGTGTACAAGTGAAGACATTCCCTCTATACAAGACAGTTGTTTTCAAGCTCCTGGATATACCTATCATGTGGCTGAACAAGACACATCAAATTAATCTGATTCCAGTGTAAAATTCCCAAGGAAGATTCCTGTTCTCCTAGTGTAAGAGCGGAGTGCACAGATTTCAAAAATTATTTTTGGAAGTCATTTTTCAATGCCAATGGAGAATATTTAGGGTATTTCTTTATCCTGAGTAAAAGAGGGTCTTTTATTTATCAAAGCCCCAGGAACATACTGCTATAGTGCAGTTGGATTTTTGTCATATAGTCCCAGTATCTTAAAGATCACTACTGAACTGTTTTCTGGAGCAGTTCTTCTCATTCTTCTCCAACAGGTGGTGGTGGCTGGCATAGCTTGTATAATCTGACAAAGACAAAAAAAAAAAAATCAAACAAACAAAGCAATTGTTATTCTGAGAGCTTGGCCATTATTAAGATGGGTAAATTTAAGGAATACAAACTAAATCTACATCTTTCTGCACTTCAAAACACAAGGTACTGAATTCAGTTTAATACCAACAATACAAAACTAGTGAAATCTTGTTTGTGAGCATTAATGTTACACTGAAAGTGGAATCATTGAAACACACATCTTAAGCAGTCTTATAAAGACATTTCAGTGCAGTTCAGTTTTCACATTTCTGCACTGAAGATCCCTCCACTGATCCAATTACCAGTTGTTGTCCCAAATTCCTAAATTGATAAAGCTGCTTGATGAATGTAATTGTCTCCATTTTTTGTTTTGTCTTGGCACAGTCAAACGTCACTCTAAGAACAGTTCCTAAATAACTGATATTGCTTGAAGCACCTAGGACAGATGTCAGACGTGTGACACACCAGCATATGAATTTTAAACTATTTCCCCTCTGTTTCTACATGGACGAAGTCAAGACCAGTAGGACTTGTTTCAAATAACTACCTTGGTACAGACTGAAATAGCTGCTCCATTTATAAAGGCTTTTGGACTTCTGTGATACCCTTTTGCAAGGGCCTTGGTTATAAGCAAGTGTTTGAAACTAATGAGAGAAATACTGAAAAGGGAATCATTCTGACCTCAGACTCTCTGTTCTGTACTCCTGTCTAGCATAGAGTATCTCCTCTGCAATCACAGCATTTAGAATCAGCGATAGACATGATCTCATTTGGAGGTTAAATATTTTCCTCAGGGAAAATGTATCATTGAAGGGCCTAACAAAGAGAAGTGACCATGTATGGCATGGGAAGGAGGAAAAGCATCAGAAACCAGAAGAGACAATGACACAACATTAATACTTGACATGACGACTCCCTGATGTTGAAATATCAAAGCAATAGAAATAGCAGGTTTGGTAGGTCTGCCTACAGGCAGGGTGGTGAATAGTCCAGTAACTCGGGGGCTAGGGATACTTAAGATGCTCAGGGTATCTCAGTATTACAAGTATCTTTTGCAAATTTGCCTTCTAAATATCATATTAATTTACATGACTCCATTTTAACTAATCACAAATTTCAAAATCATACTACAAATCAACACAGAAAAGAAAAATCTAAACATGTGGCTGGGATCCACAAACAATTCAAGATCAGTGGGCTGATGCCTCCTTGGCACGATACTCTAATACTGAAATGATGTGAGGCGTGGTATGTATGGCTTCCTCAGCAAGTGCTGAGAGCCTGTATAGCATCTAGACATATCTTGTCAGAAACAGAATCCTGTGGCTATGCAAGAGCAGGGCAGGATAGCTGCTGTTCTCCAATTTCAGTTCTGTAAGGAGCTAGAACCCACAGGACACTGAAAACACACAATGACCATGGGCTAAATAACTTTTCTCTGAATCTTCCTGGAAGTGATTATGAAGCAGTATTGTTTCTGGATAGTAAGAACGTGGAGAACCAGTTCTGTCAGCCAAACAGCAACTGGAAACTTGCTTTCCAGTCTCTGCCGTAATGCGTTCTGAGGATCACTGGGCTCTTGCACATGGCCATACGGCAGATTCAGAAACACAACTGTTTTACTGCGCAGACAGCAAAGTATTTGTAAGGAGTCATATATAAGGTAATACATACATATCTCATATTTTTATACCAATTAGAGAATAAGATCGTCTGATCTTTATACAGACAAGTACGCAGAGAAGAATAAACAGGAACTGAGTTTATTTGATTCTTATGGTATAATAAAGCAGTAATATTCAAAGCTGGCAGAAGACAGATAAAATTACAATCAGAATCTCATCTAAGTAATTGCAGTGGGGTTCATGCTTGATGATGCTTTAGCAAAATCTAATTTCTATGGAATAATGTGCAAAAAACCTCAGCTCCAAGTACTAAGGTCTGTGTATTCCTCAGGTTAAAGTGGTAATCATAATGACTGTCTTCAGAGCAAGTGATGTAGGGGAATTCTGAAGCAAACTGACAACAAGGCTGCATAAATCCCCACAGATCTAAAGTTGCTGGAGGTGCTGTAGAGCAGAAACAGCCTGTTCTGGGTCAGTATATATGGAACAACTATTTGAGATGGTACAAACAGATCAGCCAAGAAAAAACAGAAACAGTGGCAATTGCAGAGAACAGAGAACCCTGTCAAGCGATGTTAAATGAAACCAAATGCAAAATTATTTTCAAAGCAGAGAACAGGGGACCTACAGTATTGTTTAGCTATACATCAAAATGAACACTCCTGCTGATGACTATTCTGACTTACGTGACTTATGCATCTAATTGTACACCAAATGCCCCAAACACTGAGGTCTGGGATATTCCTGTGATGTTGCTGACTGGCAAGAGTGCTGAGTGCATCCTATGTTCTAGGAGTTCTCTCATAATTTTTCTTCAGCTTTTCAATGCTATGTATGGGAGTTTCAGCTGAAAAGAAGCAATCTTTCCTCAACTGATGCAAAGCCAAATAATGTCTCATTACTAAGTTTTTCTTTTCAAGAACTTAGATTTTTCCTTTATCACAAAAGCTCTGAATACATGCACTGTCATATAGGGGTGGGAAAACTTTGGTTTGCAATTCCTTGGCTGTCTCCAGAGTTATATCATGAAGGAGCCCATTTAAGGCTCAAATCATACCATTCAAAATATGAAAAGGCTTCTCACAAGTTTCAATGTAACAAAATGTTAATTGATTGCCATAGGTTCCCACAATGCAAGACAGTTGGTTAGGGAATTTTGGTCCTGCACTGCCTCTAAGCTAATTGCTACTGTGAGAAGGGATGCCCTCATCTGCTGCTAAGGGCAATGGCCACATTGCTGATGGATTTACTCTAGAATCAGTACTTTTGTTGGATGCTATTTAATCACCTTTATGGGCCATACAAGATGCACATAGGTGCCAACAAATGCCGCTAGTCCGAAACTGAACAGCAGCTGCTACTCAGATTTATTCATACCTTGTACACTAAGGTACACACTTTTTCTAGAATCAGAGTGAGCACAGGCATGGAACAAGATGTGATGTTCAGTTACAAACAAGTTATGAGCAGTAGCCTGATTCCCTAACGGGAGAAACTGGGACACCAGAGAAAAGGGGAGCAAATTATTTAAGAACAAGTTCCGGATTATTAGTGCTCAGTACAGAAGTCTTTCTGTGAGGCTATGGATAGCATTTATGTTCATTCACACGCTTGCCTTTATCAGGTTTTACTAATTCTCTGTTTCCTTACTGAAATTTAAACACCACAGTGGGTCTGTTAGGTATTTATATATCCGCTAAGCTCACTCAATGTGTTATAGTTGGTCAACAAAAACCATTATGTTTTAAATTGGTAAAACCCAGCTTAAATTAGTGCTGGATTACTAAAACTACTTTAAAATCAAATTAAGAACATGGTCTTTTGGTTACTTTCATTTATAAGAAATCTGTTTGTTAAGAAACACTTCGGGTACCTGCAATTTATCATGCATTAAAAAGCCGAATAAATATAGAACAGTCCATTTTTCATTCTAATGGATATTTCAGAAGGAGACAAAGAAAGACTACATCATCTCTAAAAACAACTAGAACATGATTTTGCTGAGATACTGCAGTACAGTATTTCATTAAAATGGGGTTATGGATTTAGTTATGAGTATTTCCCTAAAACCACTAAACATTACAAGTGATGAAGGATTTAGTCCAGTGTTTTAATAATTAACATGAACTAGGTTTCATTTTTCAAAACGCTACATAGCCTGAACTTCTGCAACTAATTACTTGAAGCAAAACTGTATGGCTAAGAACACAATTGATTTTATGTACATTAAAAGTCAAATCTTACCAGTTAAAGCACAATATAGTCAATGTTTACTGTTGGCTTCTGAACAGCCAAGACTGAATTTGGCACAAACTAGACAAAATCATGGTCTAGGACACAAAGAATCAATTACCTTGGCACAGACTGTGGTGTTCGATCCCTAACTCCTAAATTCTTGGCTGTGTTTTGTACTCTTGCACCCTGTGAAAGAAAAACAACAATTTTACTTCTTTCATTCCAACATACGTTAGGAAATTTTCTGAGCTTTCTAGACGAACATAACTATTGATTACAATTAGTTAATACATATGTTACATCTCCTAAAACAACTATTGATTTCTAAAGTGGGGAACAAGTTAAAGCAGTACATTCATTCTCAAGTTAGAGAAATATGCAGAAAAGAGACAAAAATCTTTCCACTTGTCACTAAATAAATGTGCACATATATATCTTGCTAATATAAAAGACATTCCTCCAAAATTAACATTTAAGGTTTAAAAACAATCAAAATACATCTTGTTTCAATTTATTTGATTTTTGTCACAATTCCTTGTAGAAGTCATGGATAGCAAAGTTCTTCTCTGAAATATCACTTATTCCTACGAACATCTGAACAAACAAATATTACAGATTATTTCCTATGCATAGTTTTCTCATTAAAGCTACAAAAATGGTCTAAATTAAGGCACTAAATAAGGATTAAGAAAATGCAGGTCCTTATCTGGCTTTATAATCACAGGGTCACACACAAAAAAATCAGGTTGGCAGGAATCTCCCAAAGCTGCTTAGTCCAACAGCTCCATTTAAGGCAGGGTCAACTAGAAATGTTGGTCTCTCTGTACCTCTGTTGATACTTTCAAACACAATAATGAAAGTACTTTTGTCTCATTGACTCATCTGGTAAGGAGGAAGTTGATAAAACATGCACAACATTCATATACCATGATGGTGGAAAAAAAAGACCCTTCTGCAAACAAACTAGCTTAGACATATCAAACAACATAGTAAAATTTGTTTTTAAATGATGAAGTCTAGCTTTTAAAGTGCAGTTTTTTAATGCAAAGTAGTCATCATAAAGAAATATCTATTAGATTTACTATGCTTTCTCTCATTTTAAAGGAGATAGAAACTACTTGTTCTGTCAATAATACAGACTCCACGTACTTCTCATTGCGTACTACCTAAATTTAGGAAAAAATACCAGAGAACAAAAATATATAATCTCAGCGTTCTTAGAGTAAGATTTCAGATTGATGTGAAGCATCAAAGATAATTTACATTTCTAACAGAGCTGCAATGGCAAATGCACATGATGTAAAAGAAGTATAAGCATTGGTTCAATATGTAGAATAAACAGACCTTTCATTTGACTAAAATCTGGCACCTACATAACTAAGAAGGTATTAATTCACTGTTATGGGCTCAAACAGAAGATGAAAAAGGCTGGCTGGTTACACAAAGGTAGGTTATCTGTGTTTATGTAAATCAACAAGTGCCACAAAAAAATAGTATCCTTACATTTCTTTTCAAAACAAAAAATAGTGGCAAAGACACAAAAAAATAACTAGAGTACCTACAAAACTGAAGGCAGAATATAAAATTATTTTACTAGAGCTGCATCTTGCTCAGTAAGCTCATCTCCGACAGTTGCAAAAGACACGAGTACAGACCAAAACAAACATGTCTTTCCCCAGAAACTCCTCCAGAATTCAATAATTAGTAATTCAATACTTCC
>NW_008678477.1:38775-88066 GCF_000695815.1 Acanthisitta chloris
TCTCTTCTTTCCCATCTCATCTTGAACCCGTTAATAATTTCACACCACTAAGCTTTTTGTGAAAGGAGATCCACATCTTTGGTACAACCTTAGCTTGTTACATCATGCATCATACAATGGTTTAGGTTGGTAGAATACTAAAGGCCATCTAGTTCAAACCCCCTGTTATGGGCAGGACATCTTCCACTAGACCAGGGTGCTTAAAGCCCTGCCCATCCTGTCTCTGAACACATACAGGAATGGGGCATCCACAGCTTCTCTGGGCAACCTGTTCCAGTGCCTCACCGCCCTCACAGTAAAGATTTTTTTTCTAAATCTAAATTCTAAAATATATTCTAAATTAAAGAACCAATCTAAACCCACTCTCTTTCACTTTATAGTCATTACCCCTTGTTCTATCAATATATGCCTTTGAAAAAAATCTGTCTCCAGCTTTCTGCTATTTTAATTTGGGTTGAATCTGACAGTTTCATTTGATGGCTTTAGTTCTGCTCTGGCGAGAACAATGGTCAGTCTCTACCTGTGACACATGTTCTTTACAAGTCTGTCATATACTCCTTCACTCATGAAACTGAACAATCCTAGGTTATTTTGTCTGTCTGTTCTGTCTATACACCGTTCTCAACCACTGATCATTTTTTTTCTGACCATCTCTGAACCTGTTCCATTATGCTGTATTCTTATGGAAGGGATAAGAACATCAGATACTTCAAAATGCAGGATCATGACAGCATGATTTCTACTTTGTCGTCTATCCCTGCCTAAACCATTGTAACTTCTGCTTTCCTGATAGCTGCTTAGAATTGAGCTGATGTTTTCTATCATATCCTGAGGTCTTGAACATTAAATGGAGTGGCAAGCTCACAGTCAACTATTTTGAATGTGAATTTAGGGATTGTTTTGTCCTCTGTGTTCTTCACTTAAGAGTTAACCCCGCTGATTTTCATCTGCTATTCTATTACTGAAGAAAAAAAAAAAAGAAAGAGAGAAAAAATACCACTTAAATGAGGCACAAAGTAAAACATCCTAATGGAAAGGTTAAGAAAACTCGAGAACAGACCACATGGGAAGCACTGTGCAGGAGTCTCCACTACTGGAGCTTTAAGAACAGATACAACAAAGGTCTGTCACAAATGACACAAGGATAGTTGGTCCAGTTTCAGTTACAAAGTTAGACATGCTGAATCTAGACCTTCATCACCTCCAGTGTCCTCAGTGCCCTTCTCTAAAGTTTGATCATTATAAAGAAACCTCAGCATGACAGACTGCTGAGACCGGCGTGTGCTTAACATCACTGAGAGCCAGAAAATACATGCAAAAACTATCTAAGTTAATCACATGCAGATACTGAACATTAGTACTGTGACTACCTCTGAGAACAAAACCAGCCTATTTTTTACTTGCATCAGTCACTAGACAAATTAATTTTAGTATCCTGCTCACATAATAAATCAAATGCATTAATTTAAAAAGGAGTCTAGCCTTATATAACCATGTAATTTATTGTTTTGTAGGGGCACAAATTAAACCTTACTTAAATCCACCAGATTCTTAGCTCTTTTGAGGAAAAGCCCCCAAGAATTACAAGCAACCTACTACATGACATCTTTTTGTCACCACTGAGCATTATTATACTATTTCTATTTCACTATACTGTTAATTTATACTTCTCCAATATTATTCTTAATTGACACTGTTTGTCTCATGTAGGCATAAGGGATAGCTGTGCCATGTGACTAGAATTCTACTCCCTGCATACCAGTACTGCCAGAGCACTAGTGAAAGATGATGGCAGCTTTGACACGACACCATCCATCTGGACTCTTCTATATGAACTAGTATTCTTGTTGCCATGAGGGAAAAAAAAAAAGGCTTTTTTTCAAGCTATGCACTAATTTAAGGATAGTAAGAACCAGTGACATAAAGAAAACAGGTTCTCTTTATGCCCTGTTCAAAAAGCTCTAAATCAGTACAATTCTTACAAGAATTATTCAAAATGTAGTGTTGTTATTATACTCATAAGGAGGCATGAAAACATGACTACTCACTTAAAATACAACAAAAATTCTCTCCTGGCCTTTTCTGTTTATCAGCTTTTTAGTTAATTTTCTTCCTCAGAGCCCTTCGCCCTTCTGCCTCTCCTTTCCTAGGCCTCTGTCCTCTCCACCCTTTGCTGCATCCTGAAGACACACTGCTGTCAAGATGCTTTACACAGTATTTCATAGGTACAGATGTTTACCTGAGTATGTATGTGAGTAAATAAAAGTTACTAAAAGATAGTTGGGACATTCTGTCAATTCTTTTTATTTTATAAATCAATCAAGACTGGATTAGCAGATGAAAAACAGAAATGACTTAACTAAAACCATCCCACAGACCCAAGTTCATACCCACTCTCACAAGTTGGTCTCTTTTCTTTGATTCTCACAGACCAGGTGCTTGTGAATATGTGATTAAAACTGACAGGGCAACTACTTTGAACATTGTTCCAACAATACAGTTGGGGCTATTATGAGTCTTGTTCAACATGATCATGACTTTATTTAATTTAAAAGAAAAAACGAATTCCTGAGGTTATCCATTCAATCAGGTGTCTTTAGTTATTTGGCACTGGTGCACCAAACTGGAAGATGTATCAGCTTTGAGCAGAGGCAATTTCCCCTTGTGGAAAGCTGATACTGCTAGGACTTAATGTTGCTGAGTAACAGATGGAATAGATGTCCTTTCATTTGCATCTCCCTGTGGCTAATATCTTTATTTCACAAAAGATTTAGGGTGTAAATGGGCTAACAAATTTGTTCATTTGTTTTATATAAAGCTGGGTAAAGGCACATGTATTGCCCTTAACTAAATGTTCTGCATCAAACCCCAAGAAGCCTTTTTGGGTTTTTTTTCCCTTCCAAGTTTTATGGCCTGCATTATGCTCTTGACAGTTAAATCCTACAGATAATTTAAACATTAAATCTGGAACAGGTTTCTAGAAAATACCATAGAGCATTGTTTAAATTACTACGAAACATTTAGAATTTAATGGAGGGTTATATTTCTTCTGTGGAACTCCAAGACTGATTTAAAATTACAACAAAAGATTATTACTCTATTAAATGCCATAGTGGTTTCCTGCAAGAGGAAGAATGTGTGAAAAATGACTGGCTTGATATACTAGTACACTTTTTTGCAGTGTCTGTGGGAGGTATTGAGATATTGGTGTCTTTAACAGCTATTGATCACCTGCTGCTTTACTTCAAAGAATGTGGTCTCACTGAAGTCTACTTTCTATATCTGTATTTGAGCACGAACAGTAACAGCTGCTCAAAACCATGTGAGTTTCTTTCATTTTGTCTTTCATTTTCATTTAATAAACTGCAGAAGATCCACAAATGAAGATCGATTTTTTTAAATGGCCTAGAACTGTATAATGAAAATGTGCACTTTGACAGAACATATCCTGCAAGCAGGTACATACAAACCCCTAAAACATTGGTTTTGATTGCAAAATACCCAGATCTGCCTTTGGTCTAGAACTTCAGGAGCAGACATATCAACCTATACATGCAAGTTTATCCTTATGCAGCAGTAGCTTTCTTTTCAAGTCAAGTTAAAGCTGCAATTCCTGAGCAGATGTACATGACCTGATTCAAGAACCTTGAGGGTATTTATTCACCACAGAAACTTAATTTGTGCACCAAATTATGTGAAAGTCCAATATGAAAAGGAATGAGACTGAAAACTTGATGTACCCATGGACAGGCAGCAGGACTTAGACATAATGAAATTAGATGACATCTAAACCCCAGAAATTATGAATCTTGTCTTATCTGTGATTAATTGTTCCAAGATTTAATTATCTTTTTTTTTCACTTCAAGATTGAGTGCATCCTGGATCTTGTTTATGATTTTGTCATAAGGTTGAAAGCTACTACAGGCTGGGATATATGTTCCATATGCACACAGAGTGATTAAGCCACCACTCAATCTCTCTTTGATCAACTGAATTGGCTGGGCTCTTTAATCTTGTCTAACAACCTCTGGACCACTCATGCTCCTCCTTTGAACTCCTTCCCAGACACATCCCTTTGAAACTATTTTCTGATAACAAGATACTCTAGAAAATGTTGTGCCAATACAGTAGAATGTATCCCGCATTTTCAGTTGCTATTGCTTTTTAATCCAGTATTTTTTTGGCATACCTTAGCCCCAAGAGTTCATGTTGAGGTGGTTATCTATCCACAACATCCTCTAAATCCTAATATTCTACTATGACCAAAGAGTAAAAAACACTGTTTTGACATAAGCACATTGTCCTCAGGAATCTTCCCTGGAAAGTTAAAACAATGGTTTTTATTTCTCCCCTTCCCTCCTATACTTCTCCTTAATTCAGTACATGAATCACTTTTTATTAACAGTAGTTAATAATCTTAAGCTATTTTTATGGATCATATATATTAAAATAAAGACTGTCTTAGTCAACAGACTGTTCTCATGTAAGGTGATGCAGTTACTACACATAAATCATTTTGTAAAATCATAACCCTGTAAAAATTATGATCTATTTAAACATACAGAGAAGCAAGCATCTGGTTAAAAATGGCATGTTTCTGTATTTACAAAATAACACAACACCTTTCAGGCAGCAATAAAGGAAGAGTATTGAGAAAAAACCCAACAAATGAACAAAAAAAACCCAACAAAAAACCCCACCACCAACAACAAAATCCAACCAAACAACAACAACAAAACACAAGAAAAAACCCAACACAAACAAAAAACTACCCAAACTAAGAAAACCCACATAGGCATCATACAGCATTAAGATGGAATGACTTGCTTGGTCAAGTCATTCTTGTTTGATGATAATTGTGTCTTGTTTGGAAACATGAAGAACTTGCCCACAGTGAGCATCTCACCTGTTTGCGCATGACGTCTGTAGCTTGCATGATATAGCGAGGAGGTAGTCCATGGCTCCGAGCCAGAATGATTGCCTGCTCCAGGGTAACACTCAGCGTGCAGCTGCAATGGAATACACAAGTCAGCTACTGGCTAGCAGAGATTTCCTGAAAATAATTGCTTTTATATCAATTATCTTTTTTTAAAAAGTTATAAATGAAAACATTAGACAGCAGACCTGCCCCCTATCCTTCGCTCACCTGAACACAATAATGTTTCTAAGTAGAAAGATTTTGAGTGTAAATAGTGTTCCTGATGACTTACAATCTAATGCATTTGTCTTGTTTTGTTGTTGTTAAAAAAACAACCAAACAAAAAAAACCCCACAAACAAACAAACTATCACCACCCCCAAAACCAACACAAAAATCCACAACCCAACTATGGTTTGGCAGGTGTATGAGAGACCGACAACTCAATGAGAAATTTTTTTTGGTAGTTGTATAAGTCCCTTTTCAGGTGGTTTCTGCACATTACCTCTCACCCTTCTCTGTTAAAGCAGACCCAGGCTTTGGTACCAGGATCCCAAGCTCTTGCCACTAATTTAGCTTGGTTATCCTCTTGACACATTAGTGCAGTGCAGTCCAAAATTAAGAGACATTTATCCTTTCCAAAAGAAGAAAATAAATAAAAAGGCCATTCCTTCAAATGCAGTGTCCTGTCCCACTCTGCCGATCTTTTTCAAATAAACCCTGGAGAACAAAACCTGGTCATGGCACCACATTCTAACGAAAAGGCTGACACTGTTTTGTCAAAGCAACCAGGGAAGTTTCAGACTTGCTGTAGGACAGACAACCTGTTATCATACTGGGCACAAAGCAGTAAGGCGAGTCACTTTGGACATGCCATTTGATTTCAGTTTTCATGGTGAAGACAAACAAATGGCTGGTTTGTCATACAATCAAGACCAAAACTGTAGAAGATTCATCGATAAAGACAAAAAAATCTAAGTAGAAACAGGCACTTTCTGGAAAGCAGAGCATGTTCGAGGGCTGCTATCACCCAAGAAGTGAAAGTGGCTCCATTCTGCACCAGTTAATTGCTTGATGATTTTTCTGTTCCCAACCAAAGTACTTCAATACTCAAATCTCTTCAACCAGAAACATGGGTTGTACAGAAAAAATATTCCACCACATCATAACCTGACAATAGCTGTGATTTTGAAGGTCAAACAATAAAACTAAGATGCATGGTTAAAATATACTTTTAAGTAGTCTTTTGGCAAAATCTTGTTTTATGATATGCACACGGAACAGACAATATGCTTCCATCAAACACTCATCTTGCTGAGCAGAAGATCTGTAGGCTGAAATATGTGACTGCACATATTTTCTTACTGAAAAAGCCCAAAACCTTGACACATTTTAAACACTGCTTAAGTTAATTTCTGGACTGCAGAAAGTTTCACAGTAGTGAGCATAGAAGCTCGTAAATTTGATCTGTAGCTTTATTAAAGGCCTTTCATTAAAAATGTATAAGGTAAGTGATTTTCCTTGGTAATGAAATAATTTCCATTCCCCAGTTTCTTGTATACACTGACCTCGGAGTTAACTTGAAGCAAAAATCTATTGATCCTTTGTATTATGTGTTTGATTAAGGTGCAAGACAGCTAAATATTAGATTAGAAATTCTAAACACTGTGTTTTCATCTTGTCTTTGGAAGGTGAAATATTGCACAAAGTACATGCTCATATTTGCCAGCACCAAAATCTAAACATCCAACCTTCAAGATGAGACTGCAAAAGAAGCTTTGTTCCACTGACAAAGAAGAAAAAGCCAAAATATCTGACACGTTATTTGACAGGTGTGATCCAAGGCAAAGAAAAAGGGTAAAAAGTTTCTCAGTAGGTATAACATGCATTAATGGGCTCAAAGTACAGTTTTCAACCAAGCAGTTACTAAGCCAACTTTCCCCTAAATCACATCTTCCTGGAACCTCAAAGACTGAAAGAACCGAAAAATCATATTCTGCATGCGTGAATCAAAATTAACAAAAGAGCCTCCTAAATCAAGGTCAGCTTGAAAAATTAAGTGCAATTTTGTGATTGAAAAAGACTGCCAAACTACTTCCTGCCCAAAACCTGATGAAATGGCTGGCAATTATGGACATTATGAGACCTCTACATTTTGACAATGTCAACCATGATTCAGAAATGAGGTTGCCAAATGTGTAGATAAAGCCATAACCAGAGCAGAAAAAGCAGAGACACAGAGTAAAACAACACCATAAAGATTTCTTTAAGAGGCTGATATAGAGGTAGGCAACAACTACAGTACAATTCTGAAACATACATGCTAAAATTGAAGATTTCACCTCATGGCAAAGAAGAATAGTGATTCTAAGGATAATATTTTTAACATATCCTATGAAATCAGTAGCAAAGACTCTCAAGATGACAACAGTGATGATGTTAACTATTACCACACCTCTTTAATAGAACATTTTACATTTGAGGTGAAGTCCTACTGTAATGCTGGTTAGATACGTCCACTATCTCTTTTAAAAAACATTTTAACTCATTAACGTGTGTTAAAAAATGTTAACACGCCACCAGTGTCATGACTGCATTTCAATATACTCTTTCATTAGAGGTGCAATTAATATCACTAGATTTTGTGTTCCTCTTAAGACACGTAAAAGGTCCAATGGACAGCAGGATTAAATATAAACTTGGTTATGGATTTTGTCATGTAATTATGAAATAAGGCTAATACTCTCTAAGTACAAAAAACAAACAACACTCAAAGAGCTTCATTTCAGTTGAACATCAAATCTGTGAAGTGGCATCCTCTAATAAAACTGATCACATAAACCTTCCATGGTACTATGCTGAAGTGACTCCCATGTCTCTACATGGTGGTGCTTTCTCCCAGATCTACAATTTTTTTTTTTAACTAGTATGTATCCCTTATCACAAATCAAACTGCTCTGGAAACTAGGTGTGACAGAAATAAATGGACACACAAAACATCAGATGGTAACATGGGAAAGATATAATTGGAAGTGCCTCAGCAATGGGGCTGCCAAGCATGGAGAGATCAAGCAAATGCAAATTTAAACCAATATAACTTCTAAAATTTCATGAAAAAATATGAAACCTGGTTATTCCTTATATTGTAGGACTGTTCTGGTGGTCTGAGCAAGGTTCAATATCAAGGACTGTCAACAAATACATGCAGCATGTAATAATCCGCTTTTTCCCCCCCATTTTGAGAGTTAATAAGCAGATGGTATTAAAGCTTACAAAGCAATCTGGAAGCACTTCTGACCACTGAAAGTGTCTGGTCATTTGGATGCAATCAGCCCAGACAAACCAAACAAGGAAAATATTTGGGCAAAAACTTCTTCAGTGCTCTCAAAACATTCTGTTATGGGAAGCATAAATCCCAAATCCATAGATTTTACAGTGTAAACAAATCAAAATCTGTTCTCACTCCCTCTTTTTTCCTCTCATCCCTTTTTTTATGCCAGAAAAACAAAAGACCCAAATTCATCATCTTAGAATTTATGTCTGTTAGAATCACAAATTCCCTGTCTTGACAGATTACAGCAGCAAAGCAGAGACATTTGGCTTTCCCAGGACAACTGGGCTGAGAATTCCTAATTTCATCCATTTGGTTTCCAAGACACAGAAGAAGCTGCACCTGCTCCCAGCCTCTGCCTGCTATCCCCAGTCTCCCATCAGTCATGACAGTATGGATGTGAAGATTAAATACAAACTTTCAAACATCTTCTGGATCAAACCATCCTGAACAAGCCTGAAAAATGAGGTTAAGTCATCTTCTATCATCAATAGTCCATTTGACTGGATATGATTTTCACTAAAGGGCTGCAAATCAGCTGGACAGATGCATATCTATACTGAAAAATGGAGTGGTAAAATAGGAAAATAGGCTGAAATTTTCTAAGCAATTGATTATTTCACAACAGCTTGTCTAGCATCTCTTGACAGTAAAATCATTTGAGTTTATGTTCACTACCTACAGACCTGCCACCCAATAAGTGTATATCTGTGTCACCAGAGTGAAAATAATATAAACCATTCCATTCATTCTCAGGTTTCAATTAGCCTTCCGACCATCCTACCAAAGGTGCACCAAAACATCCCTTAGAAAAATTCTCTGAATAGACAAGACAAGGTGAAACAAATTGGTTTAGTAGTTACTACAGTGATGTCAAAATTAATTATGGTCTGGCTATGTGACTAGGAAAAATATGAAAAGAGTACATTATGCTCAGCCTAATTAGAATCTAAAGCTTCTATTCAACATGTAATTTAATGTCATCATTATTATTATTTTAATTACTTTTCTTACTGTACATCATAAGCTAATCATACCTAGATCTGACCACTTTTTAAACCAATTACACTGAAGTATTCATTCATTTCTGCTGTCATTTAAATTAATGCTTATAGAGCAAATAATATTTGAGTCAGTATATGCAGCTAAACCCAGCACAAATTGAAAACTTAGTGTTAAAGTAAATCACTTTGGGGTAAATATTTTTTTAAAAATATTTCTCTCTAATTACTAGTGATGGCTGGGTAATATGCATTGATTCTGTTTTAAATCAGTGTTGAAAAGAATCCACCCACTGAAGCCTAGTCCAACATATAGAAAGCCATTACTCTGCACATGAGGTATATTTATTCCAGTACAATGGTTCAGTAATCATAAACACCATTTCAAAAAGTACCTGTGCAACATACACTACCACCATACAGAGCAGCCAGTCCATGGTTAAAGGGTCTTCTGCCTTTTATCCATTAAGCACCAGCATGCATGGGTTTCCTTCTCAGAAGCCACCACTGTGATTACGTAGTTGTGCAAACCTCCAAATGAATGTATCCCAACTCCCTTCTCAGGCATACATCCACCATAATCAAACCCAGCTCTACCAGATATTTTCAAACAAACTACCAACAGATTTCTGACTTGCTGAAGTAGATGGCATGAACTTATCATGCTAGAGAATCAGTCTTGGGAGGTAAATATATATTAGCCATATTTCAGAACTAACCTTGGCTAATGACTTCTTTTGTCAGTTACAAATATATATTTTATCAGGTGTATTAGATTCAATATTAGTAATTTTAAATCTTGGAGCATGAAACATGCTATAGGTAATGTTGATTCTTCTCTGCAGTTAGTTTGAAAGATTGCTGTCATCCATCTATTTCCAGAAACAAATGTGACTATTCTAACTTTTGAAAACAGAAAGGTTTCAAAGAAAAAGAAAAGCACTTCTTTCACTGTATATTATCTGTCAGTGTTAAAAAACTGCAGGGAACATCTTTCCACAATCATTCTTCCAGCAAGACCTTTAATCAGCTGGAAATCTTGCAAGGAGACGCTTCCACTATTAAATATTCTTTGCCTGATGGAAGAATAGCATTTCCAAAAGATTCAAAGCATCCCATGCCTTTTGAGTACTCATTTTCAGTCATACTTGCAAAACCAAACAACCAACCATATCTAAACAATCTGAAACAACAGCTTTGGCAATTATCTCTTGTTCTGTGCAGAAAGTCTTTCACATAAAGGATTCTTCCCATGTAAACAGGTAAGCAAACCTGCTAGAAAACTGCAGTTTACTTCCTGTGTTGTAAACAGTTCAGGCAATTCATTTAACTCACTTCCTTGCCAAAAATTAAAGAAGATTTGGCTAAGTTATTAATTTTAGATGGTTTGAGAGATCCTATCCTATTTCCATTGTACATTTTACACGAAAAAACTCAGACTCTCTCAAAGACTTGGACTGCAGATAAGGTGATACTACAGGAACTGGAGCATGAGGGGATGATTCTACAGAGCACGGTGATAGAGTTGTGTGCCAACCAACTCTGCTACTAAATATCCATAATGCTACAAGGAATCCAAAGAGAAAAAAAGCACACCTTGAAATCCATACTAGTAACAACTTAGATCCATCTTATCTGTCTCAGTGCATTTTATGTGCTTCTCTGCATTTTCAGATAGCATTTTAAATGGAACAATGTGTCGTGGTTTAACCCCAGAATTTAAACCATGGACGAGAACTGTAAGACTAAAGTCTATCACATATGCATTAGAGATAACAAATCAAAAAATTTACTAGATTGCCTATGAAAGGCAAATATCGATCAAAATAAACCATCACTGTACAACCAACCTATTTGTGCTGTCCTGTTTATTTTGTTTTAAGACAAATTCTCACATATTTAGCAATTATATAACTGCTTTCAGATAGTAACCAGTGCAGAATGAAATACTCTATTATCCTAAATTATTTTACAAAAAGAAAAGTTTGTTTATGCCTCAGTAAGGTATCACAAAAATACACTAATCATAGAAAGACATAACAAAAATGCAATTAAAAAAATAGAAGGGAATCTTGACTAAATGGGAAGGTAACAGGACTAAAAGCACATTTGAGACCAGATGGCTGGAAAAGAGCATGGATTAGTTTTTCAGCCTGTGCTGACCTGCCTCCTGAACGTACTCCCTTCAATCCCAGAAAGCTTTCTTATTGAGGAGGTAATAGCCTAAATATAGGTGCAAAACTCAAGGAGACTTGTTCTTTTTTTTTTTTTCTTCATAGCACACAGTCATTGAGCTCAAAACTAAATTCCTAGAGGAAAATTTCTAAAATAATCTAAAAGGAAGAACTCTTATGATAGAATGTCTACAATACAAATTCAGAGCACCTATTTTTCACCTTGTTTCATTGGATTCACAAGGCACCTGGCCATGATGGACAGCTTATGGTGTTACTCTGCTTTGCAATGTGGAATATGAAGCAGGTTTAGCTGGATTGCAGGAGTGGTGCCAGCTACAGGAGACAGCATAATCAACCCCTGGCAAAACCTGCCTCATCATTCAGCTCAGCGTCTGCCAGCCAGAACCCCACTGCTTGAAGGATGGTAACGCTAAGGAGAGACTTTCTGGAGGGGAAATTAAAATTCAGAAAAGAAAATAAGGCAGTGATTTTTCTGGGGTTCATCAAGATTATAAAAGACTTTTCTCTTGATCCTCCAGGAAATGCAAAATTTTAAATAAACTTGGGATTTGTTTCATTTGGATGCTTTCAACAATTCCTTTGAGCCTGTAAGGCCTATGGTCCCTGAACAGATTTCTGCAGCTGCTGCACCTAATTTCATTTTGGCATGGAAAGAGACTAGGACATGTCTGTGCTGTGCAGTCTTGCTCCTCTCCCTCAAGCAGGAGCTAGCATCATGATTCAGTAAAATTCAAAAGTGCCTTTCATCACCTACATTTGTACAGACTGATTGCAACTTCAAAGAGAACGAATACAAGTAAAGAAAGCAGTGTTGTTTACAGGGTGACAGCTGACTGGCAGGCAGAAATATAATTATGGATGATAAAATAGGGCAAATAGAAATGCAAACTATTGATCTCTTGGACTAATTTAGAGGTCTGTTCCTGATGTTGATCAACAAGGCATGTTCCCTTATGATAAACTAAGGGGAGGTTTGTAGTATTCACACATCACTAAGGTCAGTGAAGGTTAAAGGGACTTATTTTCCCCCATCCTTGTTTTTCTGGTGATCAAAATGTATTTGAAAAGAACTGCTGTCTGAAATAGATACAGGATTGCAGGCTCTAATGTAAATTGGTAAACATATTGTCATAATAAAAATCAAAGCAAAGCAATCACCAGCAATTCAAAATCCCCAGCATTATCTTGGATATAGGGATGAAAGTATGAACTCTGTCAAGCTGTTTTAGCCTAGTGCAGCGTAAAAAGCAATTTAATATGGATCACAGGGAAGTCAGAAACCAAGACACTGCTGATCCAGAGATCAGCAATCACTGTCAAAGCAGACAAAGCTGCTGTTTCATAGTTCTTGGCCTCTTCTGCATTGGACTGTCACCCAGTGCCTCCCTCACAAGCTATCTGGGACTTGTTTCTGGTTAGAAGGAGTACTGGCAGAACCTCCATCCCACCCCCTGTCAATCCGTGACACCTAAGTTATGAAAACACAGAAAGGGCTCTCCAGTCAGTTCATTAAGAGACAGAAAAAATAACTGATGGAAGGTAAATGCGCATATATATATATGCATATATATATGTATGTATGTATATGCATATATATATAATTTAAAATCTATTAAATATATTATTAAATATATCTACACTTTGACAGATTAATGGTTTGCTCAGTTCCCACTCCCTGTGAACAAAAGAAATATGTTGAAGAGCAGATTACCCTTTACTCTTTCACTGACTCTCAGACATTCACTCCCCTTAGAGACCGATCATAGAAATCAGGCTAAAATGAGGGCTTTTTAAAAGAAGGTATAGGGAAATCTTCCTCCAAGTTGATTATTCTTCATTTTTAAGTGGGCAAGACTGATAAGTGAATAGATTTTCAAAGTTTAATCTGCAAGGGCAATTCACATCTTTCTCCCATCTGTTTATCTAGTAGCATCTGTAGATAATACCAATTTTCAACTCTTTTAATATCCATAGCACAGTGCTAAAAAAGTCATGAGTCCTTGATCTGGCCTACAAAATGTGAGCATCTGCAACTGATCACAATCGAGCACTTCATAGTATTTAGTTTCTAAGAACACAGAATGCCAGATACACTGCTGAATACAACCAGAGATAAATATCCCCTCTAACCGACAAGCTTGAACTTAAAGAACTAACTTACAAGTTAAGGAGCACTATTTTGTCACATTATCTGCCCTGATTAAATAATACTCCAACAGAGGAATTAAGCCTTCAAGGTAGCAGGCAACAAAATCATCTTATATCTATGGGACTCGATCACATCCAGCATCTATTTCCCCTTCTGTCCTTCTCACAGGAGTTCATGGTGCTGCAAGACCATTTCACTCTGCAGAGCAGCAAGGGGAGTTCACAAAAACACTGCAGAATTTAGCAGTAGAAATGCTGGTCACAAAATTCATCCAGCAAGCCTACTAACTGGAGCCACGTTTTCTCTCTAGGCAATTTCAGAACGCCAAAAAGCAGAGCCCACTTAGTACTGGACTGTAGACATGTGGCTTATGGAGGCCAGAAAGAGAAAACAGCACATGAAGTGACTTTATATGACTCCAAATGCTAAGGAAAAACTTCATCCATCCAGTTTTTATGTACAAGAGTAACTTCAGGAAACTGTTGTTAAAAAACTTCCTTAGCTTTTACCACTTCAAAAAATAAGAGCACACAAATCCCTTCTAGTCTCTAAATGCATGAGTTTCCTTCTGAACTTCTAGAAATTCCAGGAAAAACTTTGAGTACCTATAAAAATTCTCAAGTAATCCATTCCTTTTTCCTGGAGGGCCTATCTTAAAATGTCTCTGATAATGCCAAGAGCTAATGTTTCTCTCTCTGAACAGATGGCAGCCACAAAGGCAGTATTAATGCACAAAGTAACAGTATCCTGTACAAAAGCTCAAACGGACTTGCTGTAAAGCAGAACTAGTCATGCTTCAGAGAAAATTGTTTTGCACCTTCACTTTATGTACATAGGTGATCTTGAGTCCTTTAACGTCTAGATGTAAACCCACACACTGTGCTTTTAAATCCCATTCCCATGCTCATAACACAGTCTTTCAATCCAATATACCGGTTTTCTAATATTCTGTGGGGTTTAAATATAGTTAAATAGACATTTAATAGTTTACACCTTTGAAATAGCCCCAGTTTTGAGCAGAAACATGATGAATAATTGACTTTCATCAAACAGCTCACATTCAGATTTAAGTCTACTACCACTTATTCAGTCACCAAATTAATCTGAATAATTTGTGACCTACATTCTCTAGGGCAATAATTTATTTGGGCAACTAAAGTTGCTCTGACTTTATTCTTACACCAGAATAATCTTTGGAACAAATATACTGCCAAATTCATGAAACAGTGATGAAACCCAGAGGCAGACTTTCTCAGCCCAAGGTCTTCTCTGATCACAAAAGTCATGAAACTGAAACCAATTGAAGAGAAAAGCTGTATAGCTTCATGGTTCTTCTGAAATGACAACTTCATAGCAGTCCATGCTATATAGTATTTCCATCTTCATCTGATCCAGTGACTACTGTTAAATACAGCTTTTTTTCTGCTATTGCCTAAAATGAAGTGCAGTGTACAGTATGTTATATACACTTGTACCATTGACAGAGAGTAATACAAATAGTCTGTTGCAAACTGTCAAATGGCAAGCACTGTCTTTATATAACTTAATTATGCCTGCTATATATGGAGCTTCCCTTGTTTTTCATGCCTGATAATCTGCATTGCAGCTTATGTTCCAATTGCCTTTCTTTTTCTCCCCTACTCAAAGCTCTTTCAAAGAAAGGACATTACTTAAAATGCAGAGAAAGTAATGCTCATTCCAATGCAAGGTACTGGCAACCAAGTCTGCTAAAATAAGGATTTGAATAGATCAGAAACCAAGGAGCATATTTTTAACATACTGCTACCTCTAATCTACAGTTTAAAATTCTTATAAAAAGAGCAGGTATTTTGTATCAGATTCTTGGTTATGTTTGTTCTTTTGTTTGTTGGGATTTTTTTCCCTCTCCAATTGTAGTCTTTGCTTTTTGGTATAATGTACAAAAAACCTATAATGTGCTCAGCTGGAGCATAAACATATTGCTGCCTTTGATGAATATGATTAAGTACCAGAGAGTTCCATAATGATGCTATATATATTTGTCTACTAAAATCTCTCAGGGTTGATGACAAAGATGAGTTGATTACAGGTCATTTCATTTTTTTAAATTGTATTAAACACACCGACTGTTCCCCAGGCTGAACTTCTAGTTATCATAAGGTACACCTGCAAAAACGCATTTTTCATCTGTGTCGGGTTTTTTTCCTTGAAACAAGCCCTACTATCATTCCCCCTAGCATAAAAACAAATTTCAGCATTTCTTGCCTGTGCTAGCAATTCAATATAATAGGTGTTATTCACCTAGGAAACATTCCTTTTTCTGCTTTAGCAATTAAGATTTCTGCCTCTTACTGACTTGAATCAGGAACAATCCACTACAACTGCACAAAACAAAATGGTACTGCTCATTTCTGTCAATCACTGCAAATAAAATTCTAGAATTTCACCACAAATCTTTCAAGTATGTTGGGTATTTAGCTTAAGGTATTATATATTTATCCCTTTATTAATAAAGAGCAACAGTCTCCAACCTGCAATAATTGAATGACTGACTGCAACAAAAGAAGGAATAAAAACATGTCATACCGGTGAACTCCACTGTTGCACATAATGATGTGACAAGCTCCAAGCCTGCTACAGAGTTCAGATGCCACAGAAAGCAATCCAACTCCAGAAGCACTGCACGCAGTGTAGGCACAGGCCGCAGTGCGCTTGGATCGGATAAAGGACCCTATGAGTCGGTAAAGTTCATCCAAGCAATTGAGAGGCCTCATCAGCTGCAAGAGAGGAAGAGAGATATTTAAATATCTGCGACTGAGAGCACACAAAATACTCTAAAAGAGCAGGTCATCACAGATGTAGGTAGAATGGCACGTCTCTCTGAGAAAGCCGAAGCCAAATTCCATGACAAATGCAAAACACAGAGTTTTCTGTTATGTGACCTATGACAACTTTTAAAAGCTTTTCAATCCTTACCATCACTGACTGTTTCATTCTCAGTACTGCCTATGGAAGTGTTTCTCACTTCAATAGACTGAATAGGCCCATGAGTACCACATCTACTAATGGACTGGCAAAGAAAGGAAGCCATGAAGAAGCAACCTACAACCGTACACACATACAGGAGGGATAGCAAGACTGGTTAACTGACTTGTGAGAAAATCAGTTTATAATTATGACAACACTGTCCTTCATTTATCAAATATCTACCTAGTTCCTAATCCTAACTAACAGCATGGAAAAATAAAAATGACCAGGAGTGACAAAAACATACTACAAAGCAACAAGAGTTAACTTTGTAGTGGGACTTAAAATAACCCCAACATTACTGTATTAAAAACAGATGATCTACCTAGTAAAGAAGGCAGCTTCAAGTACAAGGCTGTTCACAGAAGAGGAACCCTCAAAAGTGGTCTAGCAATAAAAAACAATATCTCATGGCACTTTATGTAAAGATGATGTTCAGAATACAGTTTTGCAGACTTCATAAATCCAAATTCCCATTTGTCTTTGTTCCAAAAATAGTTACAGACTCCAATAAACACCCCTGCTACTCAAAGAATTAATCTTTTGAAAGACAGATTAATTCCCTAAAGACAGTTTCAACTAGTTAGGGAAATGGCAACCTCACTTGCTCCTATATTATGGTTACTCCATTGAAAAGCACAAAGGTCAAGTAAATACTTTGTAAGAAACAGCATATTTAAACTTGGGTACAAATTGATTTCACTTGGTTTAGGTCCTACTGTTCAACTTGCATCCACTTAAATTGATTTCAGCTGGCGTCATTTACTAATTCAGAGTTATGGTCAATAAAGCAAAAGACAAAGCCAAAAATGGATCATGCACTCACTCTTGTCTTGCTCCAATTCAAATTAAATGCATTAACTTAACCTAGCATCCCTTGGTCACGTCTGGATTATGAGATGCTTTTATCTTGCCATTGAACTTTTCACTGAAATATATAGGGAACAGGCTTAGGGGTAACAAGCACTCTGCACAGAGCTAAATGCCCCCTGCTGCATCTTAACTGCTTGGCAAGTTAAGTTCCTGACTCCCCAGGGAAAAAGAGGCAAATGTTCCTCCTTCCAT
The DNA here is from genome assembly GCF_000695815.1 of Acanthisitta chloris. NCBI lineage: Eukaryota > Metazoa > Chordata > Aves > Passeriformes > Acanthisittidae > Acanthisitta > Acanthisitta chloris. Next base: position 56,444 of record NW_008678477.1, read on the forward strand.
CCCATGCAGTCCTGCATGGATCCAAGAAACAGAACTATCAGTCTGTTAATACCAATATTGGATGACACCAACATAAAATTTTAGTCTCTCATAGGGCTCAGCTGATGATCACTATTATTTCTCCAGCCACAGTAGCTCAATCACTTTTGAAGTCAGTGTAGGCAAGACCCTAGGAATTTCTTTATTCCCTCCAATGGGCTGCAATATGGGCATTAACGCTCCAACAACAGGAGAGAGCATTAAATGAATTTTCATAGCCCCCGGGATCTCTCAATCACAGAGGTTTAAAGACAGATGAAAGCATTTGAAGAAAGTCTAAATGAGGAGATTCAGAAAAAAAAAAGCCTTTTGAGCAGCATGTTGAAGGACTATTTAATTTGGAAAAGTGCTTCCAGTTTTCAGAACAAAGACTTTCTGCCTGCACCTGTCCTCCCCCATCCTACCCCACATGCTCCTGGAGCAGTTCCATCACTCTGAAATCACAGTGAAAAAGGAAAGCTGTGATTCCTCTTCTCAAACACACAGACACCCTCCTGCCACACCTTTTGATACAGAGCCACATGGCACCACCTCCCCTAAAACACAGATGGGACGAAATGCTGCACAGAAAGCTCCTCTCTTCCCTGTCTCTCTCTCCCCAGCTTTAAATAATTCATTTTTTTGATGGAATTATGGAAGCATCAAGAAAGGGTTACAATAACAAATTGTGTAACATGCAAAGTTTAATTAGGCACTCAACATTTTTATTTACCTTATCTATATAAGCCGCTTTAGATGTTGAATTTGGAGGCAAGTTTGACTTATCCAGGTAGAATGCCCTGAAAGAACAAACAGATGAAGGCAAAACCTGTTAATTGTCTAAATTCCTGACCAAAATGTGTATAAGTGACTATTCTTAGATACCATCCTAAAGTTGGAATTTTTTATACTTTACGCTATGAGAGGGTCAAGGAGGAATACAATACTAAACAGGCACTATCACATTTTCTTTTAAAGCAATAAGGAACATATTTTGTTCTGGAGACAAAAAACATCCCTCTTCCGTTTAACTAGTTTCACAAAAACTGGATCTGAAAGTGATTTTCACCAAACCCATGGAAGTTTTGTGGCAACTGTCTAGATTTTAATAGTGACTTTAGGAAACTTGGCGTATAAACAGCTATAAGCTTTTTTGTATTTGCTGCATATAACTGAAATAACATAAAACCAGAATCCCAAACATGGAACACAGTACTGACAGAGGAAGCATAATCACATTCACAATATAAAAAGAAACAAAAAAGCACAAACCCTACAAGAGACAAATATGCATCATCAAAGCAAAATGGCATTTGCAATGTGTGCGCTCACGCATGTATGTGCAAATAAAACCCAAACTGCCTTTCTTTACAATTTCCACACATTTCTTTGAAAATGAATTAGTGCATGAAAGGAAGAGCCAAAGAAAACCATCATTTACCTGCAGAACACAAATGTGACAGAGAAAGCATACTTACTGCATCAGGTTTATCTACTGTGTACTAAAGCTCACCAACACACATTCCCCCAGTTCCTTCTATAACCTTTCACTTATTAATGAATAGTCCCAGAAAAAGTTTCTATGAAACGGACAAATGCAACATATGTTGCTTTCAAATACAAAGTTGATTAATTGTCAAAGGAGGGTGACATTTTGTACAGACAGTTTCCATGTTATCCTTCTCTCCTAAAACAAAAAGCCCTTCCTCTTACTCAACACCAGAAAGGGTGAGTTTCAGCAGAGAGCACACAGGAAGCACAGAGCTCTTCTCTTGCCTCCTTCATTTCAGGAACCCTAGAGGAATTTTTGTTTTTATTTTCCAATTTATAAGCAAATTAATTGCTCACTACAAATGAGCTATCACTAAATATCTCATAGGCAGAGGAAATATCTTACATATCTCTTTGATAAGATCACAGTCTTTCTGCCTCTGCAGCAACACTTAAAAAAAAGCCTGTCCCTGACCACAACAGTGGAGTCAGACCAGATGATCTTTAAAGGTCCCTTTCAACTCAAACCACTCTGTGACTCTCTGACCACAAAACTCATTCTGCTGGTTGTAAAGCTTCTTCTACAACCTGCTGTGGCAGCTGACAATAGAAACACCTGGTAGGCCTCCCTGACTGGATGAGGCATCCAATGAGAACCAGGCAACAGCTATCACTGCAGCAAATCTGGGCAAGGTTTAAATAAAACAAAGCAAGAGAAACCCCACTGAACTATGGAATACATAGGAAAAAAAGGAGAGATTCTCCAATAACAACCTCAAGGTATCACTATGATCCTGCTGCACTGCCTGTGCACAAGGAGCAGACATGACTAAAGGTCACAGCTGAGCCATGACCCAGGCTGGAACTATAAACTGGGAACTAAATTTCAGTCGCACTAAAATACATAAAAACTCCACTGAACAAAATCCATCCTTGCACCCTAATTCTCAAACAACAGGATCACTTGGATCCTCCAGTCATTCAAACTGATTCATATAGCACACATGGTTAAAAATTGCTGTCCCCCATTTTTTATGGTTTTCTTTAAGAGAGAAGTTATTTACACTGCTACACACCTGCAGTGCAGGGGTGCAGACTGTATATTTGAATACTTTTTATTCTTCAATAATCTGGAATAACTGAGTTGATAAAAAAAATCCATCCACATTTAATTATAGTAGACATTGCTTCCCATAGCTATACAGTTTTGAAAAACATCTTCTCCCAAATCCAAGGTTTGAATTAATCCCCTCAGAAAGCACAGCAAAGCTAATCTAGTTCTGTTTTTCCATTAAGCCTGTTGCATGATCCAGAATGTACTCTGTGTCAAAAGAAGCTGGAGACTATTGAAAGGCAAAGAGGTTTGCAGAGAAAATTACTCATAAATCACTTTGAGTGGCCACAGCACATAAAAGCTACCTCAGCAGCAACAGAACAACCTTTTCCTTTGTTAGCAAAGCTAAAAACCAAAGCATCACCCTGATCTCCACCGAACATGTTTAGACTGAAGGCCTATACTGCTTTTTTCTGCCATGCAATAGGAAAATCTGCTACATCCAGAGACTATTCAGCACTCCCCTTCTCTTTGGACTGTTATTTGAGCAAATTCGGCTGCATTAGATGAAACCAGAAACTAAATATAGAACAGTACACACATTAATGGAGTACACGGAAAATAATCAACTCAGGGTACAAAATGAAGCAACATGGACACTACAGTGGGATATACAATTATAGGAATTACTCCATTAATTCAGTCAATTATTCATTAACCTAAAGAACAAACAAAAAATCAACTATACACAACATTCATTTTAAATATCAAAATATCCTGTTACAAATGAAACTATTCACCCCCCACAATCAGATAACACTCCCAGATGTTTCTCAAGTGCTTTATTTTTATTGCTTTTCATAAGAACTGTCTTCAGTATTTTACAGAACATGACAAACTGTGGACAGCATATAAATTTCCAAAGCACTTCACTTAATTACTAAATGCTTGTTAAGGTCCTTAATCATATTTTATGGGAAAAGTTAATGGCAGTCTTGGCATGGTGCCCAATCTGGACAATATTTTCTAATCCATTTGAAATGAACCAGAATGAAATCATAGTTCTTTGTCTCCAAATGTGATGTTAGTTTTGCTCCTAAAAGCCTAACAAATTCTCTAAGATGTAGCAGAAAAGCCTTTAAAAAAAAAAAGGTAGAAAATCCAATAGGCATTAAACCTACAGTGGATTATTGCTGTGTTCGACTTTTGCAAGTTGGGTGTTCTGCTCTATAAAGGTTTTGATTTGATGTTATGGCAGAAAAGAATTTAGTCTTTTTTATTTTCTGCATCAGTGTGGAATACATATAAATTAATTCATACTGTTTTCAACAGAAGGATGGAAATGTATCTTAACTTGATTTTCAAACCCTTGGTCACAAGATATTCATGATCATGTAGAGAAGCACAACAACCTGAAAAAGGACACATCAGAATAGAGGTGCAGAGTCGGGAAGTGTTTGAGTTATTGTCTCCAATTCTTATCTTCAGTTCAAACTAAAAAGCATTTATTTATGACATAGATAAACCATTACTGTGTATTTGCATATATGTGCACACATACTTCTGTATGTCTTTAATAACAATTCTGTGTTCTGCCATCTGTTTGTTAACTATATGGGTGAGCATGTGTATAACATGAACATTATACACATATTTATACACACATTTGGAAATATATTTATACACATAATACATATATGTACAAATTGTTTCTGTAGAAAATGCATCCATTTGCTGTCACATCAAGCAAATTATTTTAGATGTTCTTTTCACAAAGAAGTCTCAATAAATGATAAATTGTCAAGTATAATTACCTTCTCAACCTATGCTAAGACTTAGTGACTTGAGATGACATCTCCTAACATCTGTCAGTGATACAATCCAATGTACAGTGTCATCATCATCAGTAGTTGCAGAAAGGATTAATTATACCAACACAAAACCTTCATGACAGATTTTAAATTCTCAAAGAGCATACATTGTAATATTCTGACCTTTCACAACTATTATGCAAACTGAATTGCAGAACAGAAAAGTTTAAGACCATGTGGCTCTAATTTACCATATGTAATCCATATTTCAAGTGTAAGCAACTCAGTAAGCCCTTCCCTTGTGAAGGCCACACCTTGAATCCCATGTTCAGTTTTGGGCCCCTCAATACAAGAAAGACATTGAGGTACTGGAGTGTGTCCAGAGAAGGGCAATGAAGATGGGGAAGGGTCTAGAGCACAGGTCTTAGGAAGAGCAGCTGAGGGAGCTGAGGTTGTTCAGTCTGAAATAAAAGGAGACCCAGGGGAGATCTTACTGCTCTCTACAACCTCCTTGTAGTGAGGTGGAGGTCTGCCTCTTCTCCCATTTAAGTGATAGGACAAGAGGAAATAGCCTCATTCTGCCAGGGGAGGATTAGATTGGATATCAGGAAAAATTTCTGCACAGAAAGGACTGTCAAACATTGAAATAGGCTGCCCAGGGAATTAGCTAAGTCACCATCCCTGGATCTATTTGAAAGATGTGTAGATGTGACACTTAGGGACATAGTCTAGTGGTAGACTTAGTAGCACTGGGTTAACAGATGGACTCAATCTTAAAGGTCTTTTCCACACGTAAATGATTCTATGATTCCTGGCATACTCTGGTCACAAAGTGACAAATCAGCTTTTGTCAGTCTCTACTGACAAAAGCAAACAGTATATATGTAAGCAAACACAACTGTGGGAAGTGATGTAGTCTTTGTGGAGGAGGACACGACTGTAAGGTGAGACAGGAAAAATACACAGAGAAAAGAGAAGAATAGTGACATTTAGTTATGCACTGAAATACTTACAAGTGGGGAGGGGCACTAAGAAAATTTCAAGAAATGAAACTTAAGGACTTTCTTGGCAAGTGTCTGCTTTAGTGGAATAGACTGGGAGTATAGCAGGGACACAGACTTTCAGTCCTGGAAAAACAAATTCCCAAGAAGCTGAACTCATACTCGGGGGATGATTCTTCATAGTGCTCATAATTTTCATGCAAGACTACAGCATTTCACTCAGCTGCTGGTCTCCTACCAATTTAAACTCTTTCCAGTTTATGAATAGCCACGTGGAGAAACTGACATTAGGAAGAGTACAAGTATCTTAAGCGCAAACCGAGGAAGTTGCTTGCAGCCCTACTATTCCAGCAGGCACTTCACAGCCCCACTCTCAGACCTTTATAACACACGAGCAGGGGACCACAGAAATATGAAGATAGAAAGATATGGATGGCAAAAAAAAATGGAAAAAACCCATCCCATTTGCACTGTGTAACACAGCCCACTTTTTACATGCTACCTTCTAACCACTGTCTTCCAGAAATCTAGTGTCCAGCATCTCTACCTACAAAAGAACTTGAAACCATCCTATTTGTGATGTGAAAGGGAAGTTCTTGGGCCACAGACCAGTTACAGCTGCCTTCCTGCTTCTCCCATCATTATCCAAACAGCCAAATCCACACTGAACCCAATAATGCTAACTAATTGCTTCCACATTTGCCTTTCAGACAGTGGATCGCTCCTTTTTTGCTCCAGACATTCCAGACATGGAATACACTGTTAAAAAAGACAACATGCCAAATAGACATTGGGTGGTCAGGGTTTCAACTACAGCTAGGAGCTGTACAAGCTGCAGTCTTGGGCTGGATTCTTTTCAGTGGCCAGGCGTGAAAGAGAAGGCTCCACTTTTGATCACTGCAGATACACGTTCTCTGCATTTCCAGAAGATAAAGAAAGCAGGATGAACCAGATGTCCAACTCAGCGAGCAAAAGCTCAGTACAAATAATCTATCAAGACACAATTTTCAATTTCAGAACACTACCTATAATAAATACTTGATCATACTGTTGTCAAAAGTCTAAAGAAACAATGAATTGACATTCACAGAACAAGCACAGCACTGAAACAGAAAAACCCCCAAGCTAAATTCAAGCCAGCTGGCAATATCTTTTAGACCAGCTAGACAAATTTAATTTACTTTACCCAGGATCTCTCTATTCTTTCTCCGGTCTTGCTTCACTTAGATGCAATGAATCTTAATTCCTGTTCTATCTAAAATACATCTCATTAAGTTCATCCAGAGACAAACTTAGCTATTATTTCCTTGTTACGCCCTTCAGACTGAATGCTTAATTTTCAATCTCTCTTTCATAAAGATTTCGCATTTAGAGGGAGTTAAGTCACAAGTACTTAATTCATTTGGAACCACATCTTAAAAATCTAAGAGTCATTAGATTTCCAATGTTTTAGTCAGATAAAACACATGATAAATTTGTATATGTAGCATTGAAGTCCAGTTTTACTGTTGCTTTTTTGAACACAAAGCTATGTGACAAATGCATAGTATTGAATATAGGAAAACAGTTTTTCACCTGCTTTATAAATGTCTCACTGCAACAAAAAGAAAATATTCTCACAGAATCACTCTCTGAAACCTGTAACTCTTCTCAGGTCACTCTTTTCTGAATTCAATGGCAATGACAAAAACTGTTAGTTGCTCATTAACATGTTATTTACTGAAGTGAGCAGACATGTAGGAAAAGAGACTAAAATCACAGGACAACAGTGGCACAAGGACGAGACACATAAGCTTCTTAACCACGTGAGCAGTTTGGTTTGGAAAAGCTTTCCTTCGGAAACAGTGGGGAAGGAATCTGTCAGCTTTAAGGTAGATTTTAATGTACTTATTACAGGAATTTATATATGATCTGGTCTTTGTGAAAACACAGGTATTGCCTTGAGACTTCATCAGCTTGTTCCAGAGACAGACAATCTCTTTTTCTCTTAGTAATTAACTAAGTGGATACATCCTTTATGTCATTGTAGCTCATTTATAGCAAAGCAACTATTAGAGAATTTTAGTTCAGCCTGAAGCCATAAGTGCCATCACATCTATTTTCTGCATTGACTAAATTATACAAGATACAGAAAACATCAGCCTGCCAAGAAGCCTGCAGCTTGAGAGGCTGTTGTGTGTGTTTAAATAAAAAAGATGTTACATTCCTCAGACAGATTTTGTTCCATGTTTGCATAAATTCTAGGGGCAGAAATAGTTTCCTTTTCTTATCTTTCTAAAACTCAAAAGAAACAAGGAAACCCAGCAACATGCAAAACTCATGAACTGCAACACTGCTGAATAAAGAATTCAATTAAATTTGCCATTGCTCTGTGGAGGACTACTTGTGACATAAAATAAGTACAGGAGGCTTCAGACAGAGAAATTGTTTGAAGTTACATTGTAAATGAAACTCTTTAAAATGACAAATATTACATTCAGTGTAATCAGATGTTCAATGTAATGAGGGTAGTTAGCTAAATCATTTGTCATTAGATTCACTGATTATAATTGCTTTCTTAGCATAACACTTCCATTTACCTCCTAAAATGATAGCCAAGAACATAGCAACATAGGGAAAAAAAAGCAAACCAAAAAACACCCCACCAAAACCCCCAAGAAAATTGCCTTTTCCCTTTACTGCTTGCTTTAATTTGTCTTCCATTACGCCTGTACAACAGGCTACAGAAGTAGCTGCCAATATCCCCGGACACAGCTGACTTCAAAGAATAGCTCCAAATCACACAGAATGGTAGGCAGGAAGGAAGGAACATTTTTTCCAGACCTTTTATTTCTATTGATGCACAGGCGAGTTAATTACTACACAGTGGTAATTAGCGCCCACACCAGTGGCAGGGATGGATAGCAGCCCTCAGCTGTCTTTCCCACAGTATGATCCTATCTTTGGAGTGAAGAACTGGGTCATCATATAGTCAGGGGTGTCACAAGAAAGTGCCATGCTGGGGATAAAAGAAAAGCCATGGAAAAGTAGAGCTCCCCTAACCTCACCTTCACTTGTTATTTCCTCTGAATGTTCCCAATCCAAGCCACCATAACATCAGGAAACAACTTTTAAAGGTGTTTAGATGTCTAAATGCAAGCATAGGTGCTGAAGAAGTAATAAAATGCTTATGTATCTAAAAGCCAGCAATTTCACTAATTTCTCATCAGCTAAAAATTATTGCACAGGCAGTACTGGAATCCAAACAGGTATGTTGATGTGCAGCTTTCAGCACCTGTATTCCACCGTAGTTTGCTCTTGCAGTCAACACTGGAAGCAAAGCATACTGCAGAGACCCAGAGGATGGAAGGATACTTGGTTCAGCCACAGCCCTGCACCCCGCTGAATGACCTGTGCCCTGCACATCCTCTCTGCCTTTGAGATACATCCCTTGTGTGCACACACATCCAGGAAAATACTCTTAAAGTGCAGATGTGCCTGGACTTTTGTGATTAACCAGGAGCACCTGGAGAAAAACTGCATATTAATAGAATTTTAATAGAATGTCACAGGAGGGACACAATTTTTTCCCAGAATAAGAATTCACACATACAAAAATAAAAAAGATGACTGATAGATGCCAAATACTCACAAGGAAAGGAAGAGGAAAGAGCAAGCTTACTACTCTAGACTCAAAGTTGCATCCTGGGTCATCCAGTCCAAATCTCTGATAACTTGGAAAAATATTACAGAAGTTTTCATTCCTACACTCGAAGTCCAAATGGCTTTTTGCAGGAGGCTAATAGAAAACCTTATTCTCTGAGGATAAAACCTGTTCTCATATCCAACTAAATGTGTTATTTTCAAGTCACTATCAGTCCAAGGACTGGCTGAGTTATGGATATCCAGCTAACCTGTCTGTCAAGGTCGGTCCCAGCTTCCAACAGGTTTGCATTGCAACCAATCTTTTAGTCACAGTAAGGACCATAAGGTTTATTTCTATGCAATGCAGCAACAGCTATCACACTGAACCTCACTCTGCAGGAAAGAGACCTTTATCAAATATAAAAATCATATTCAAAGGACAAAGTATTTTAAATAAATAATTCTTAAAGCAGTAAAGCTTCAAAAATTACAATTTAAGCTTCCCCCCATGCTTTTAAAAATCACATGACTCAAGATTTACAAAATACTTAACCACGCAGGCCAAGTAAATACATTGTGCTTGTGAGTTTTTATTATTTCTATCAGCATTTGTAGTAGCTATGGATTTGAAAACCATTCCTCCTGCCTTATTCTGCTGAAGTAAAATGGTGTCTATTATCTGTAACAGCAAAAGGACTGATTGAGGATGAGAAAAGCCTATGTGAAAGTCAAGGAGTACCAAAGGAAGAAGAAGAGTAAAAGTGGGAGGAGGCAGGAGAATACGGAGTGGGCTCACTTAACATTAACCTCCATAGAGGTCAGATACACAGGTTCTTTTCAGTCCTCTTCTAAATCAGAAGACAACTGCTGAGCTATCAAACACATAATAATAAATATCTTGAAAATCTCTTCTGACCTAATTCCTCTCACTTGGATGTTCTGCATTTTTCTCATTAGCAAACAATTTGATGAGGTTAAATTTACATTGCTGGCAACTACTAGACTAGCACCAGCTCAGCTTGCAAACAGAGTTTAGCTTAACTTTATTTTCCTTATCAATGTCACAGAAACAGAATTGGTGGACTATAAAAATAAGGGCAATATTGCTGACTGTGAAAAAAATCCCACATGATTAAGAATAACTGGGGGTCAGATGCTGAAGACTTCTCAGCAGCTTCAGAAATTTCATAAACTAGGTATTGGTTGTTGGGGTTTTTTAAATAACATCTTTATTTCAAATAAAGGACTTGCTACATATTGCTGGGTAGAAGATGTTGCCTCAGGAATTGTAGAGAAACTCAACTTTAGCTGGTCTTAGAATAAAAGTTCTCTTATATTGCTAATTAGATTCAAATAGCTAAGGTTAAGTCTATTATGGAAGATGGAGAGACATTCTTTCCATTCCACATAAGCATGAAATTCTGTAACCGATTTTCAACTGTCTTTCATGCATTCTCATAAAAATGATAATCTTATCAATGACTATTTCATAGCTGAGGTACTATTTGCAAAAGCCCCAAAGCAAGAACCATGAAAGACAGAAGCTCTGATGATGCTTAAATCAGTGTCAAGGAAGACAATTTTGTGCCTGGATTTATTGTATCAATTCTGATACTGTGGTTAGAGTTCCATAGTTCTCAATGAATTTTGCAGCAAAAGCAAGGGTTCAGCTTCTTGACTTCATGTGATGGATAAAGGTTATCCTTCCCGAGATCCACTGAAAATTTACTAATACATCTTTTTGGTTCATTCAACTAAATAATTTTAAATTCATTCTTTTGAAGCACACATCAGTATCAGCTTTGTCACCCAAAAATACTCTACATACTCAAACAAGACTTTACTACTAGAAATTAAGATGCAGCTGAGCAAAGGTACTACTAATTTTTTAATTTGCTGTCCTACTTGGATACATACCAAGTTAGGTCAACAACTCTGTTTGAAAGTGGGATCATACACAACAAAGTGCTCTCTTCTGTTTCACATTATATGTATTGTCATCAGTCTCAAACTACTGCAGCCTTGGCTACAGTGTCACTGCCAACCAGTGGTTTCTTTCCCACTAGTCTCCATCCTCTTTTCCCACTGGTTTTTTCCTTGCTGTTGCTTTTGGCTGCTGTAGTGATGGAGAGATTATATGATGGTCATCAGATGGTCAATTGACAAGCAAGCAATGCATTCCTTTTCTATGGAGAAAGAATGGTTTATGCATTGTGTCTTGAATTACTTATTTTATTGCTGATTAAGAGGATCTGCACAGAAGATTTCTTCCGTGTGAAGAGTTTTAGTATTATTGCACTTGATGATGTTTCCAGGGAACATTCAATTTCACATTTTTTTTTAATTCTTCTTTAGAGCAATTATCCAAATGTTAATATCTTTCACTGCTGTAGTTACTTTCGACTTTATTAAATTCTCTTGGCCAAACACCTACACAGGCTAGCAAATGGTAGAACAAGAATGAAGCATCTGCTTTTCTGTTTTTCCTGTTCACATTCTGTCAGTTAATTCCTGAAGCTGTTTGTGCCTCATTTAAGAAATGGGTAGAGTTCACCAGAAAGCAAATAAATCAATTACTGACTGTTCTCATCAGACATTAAAAGGCAGAAAAACATCCAAAATTTTCCTATTCTTTTGACTGGACAGAGATACCCATGGCAATTTTTTTTCAATGCTAACTTTTTCATAGTAACCTCTTACAAAACAAGGCCTTGGAGCTTAGCAACTGATCAGAAATGTGAGTCACAACATCATAAGAGGAACGTACCTCATTAGAGTCACAGCATGAATGGAGGACCTAACATACGAGGTAAGCAAGTTCAAGAAACACTAGAGCATAGTCAGGGAGAATTTATTTTGAGGATTTTCATGGGGGGCTAAATTGGTCCTATTCATAAAAAGAAAAAAAAAAAAGCACAAAAATTCTTTCCTTGTCCAACTGATAGAATCTCTTTCCAACACTAGCTGACTTGATCTAGGCCAAATACTGGCATGACCAAAGCTCCCTGTAAAACTGATTTATAACATAAGCCTTGTCACATAAATACTCAGGAAGAACCTGTTTTCCCAAATAGTAAGTGCTAATACCAGAAGGTGGAAAACAGACTAAATAAATACATTTGTCATTTACACCAAAGTTCACTGACACAGCTGTCACAAAAAAAACCAGTAAAATATAATGTACTCACTCAATGCAATTGGCTTTACAATCACTTTTTCTATAGTAGAGCTTAGATTAAAACATAATCTAGAAAGTTCACTGCTTTAATAACAGATTAGATAAATATTTGTCTTTAATAACAGAAGTAGTTTTGTAAAGATCCATGAAGAAAACCTTCCAAAGACAGGAGTGGATCAACAGGTGAAGGAATTGCAAAAAGAGACTCTCATTTATCTTCTTTCCCCTTCACCACTGTCCTTAATCTTTTCTTCTAACTCCTGTTCTCTGCTGCTTTTAAAAACTGCCTAATCATTCTAGTGAAATGATAGTGTTTCCATTCAATTCAAGAATTTTAAATGTGAATAGATGTGATTTTACTGCAGTCCTGTGCCCTCTTGTTCTTCAACTCATGTGCAAGTAAATGTACTCAAAAAAGGCTTTTTTCACAGGTACAGTGAGATGCAAGTGTGGTCTATGTACCTATCTTCATCATTTTATTTCATTTTGCAGCTAATAGACTATTTTGTATAGCAGAAAATCTGTCATTATGTGCAATTTCTTAAAGAAATATTCACTGAAATACATGGCTGCATAATTTTTACACATACTGGCAAGTATGTACTTTGTAACCCATAGCTGACCCTGATGCAGGTATACAAATATGGTTTTATTCCCATAAGTATGGTGGTGTGTGAGGAGAAAGATGTTCAGTTTTGAGGAAAACAGCACTATTTTGCAAGTCCTATTCTGTTAAAATTAGGTAAATGGGGTCTGTAAAGTCAGATCATAATGTTTAGCAATTTTGATACTCCATTTGTGATGAAGTAGACATTCCCCTTTCTATATGCAGTAGTACAACAACCTGGAGGCAATCACAGCCAGGGCTTTCAGGGAAAACATTTTTTTTAAAAAGCAACTTAACAGTGCAGAAATCAGAAAATTCAGAATGATGAATCTTGGATCTTATTCAATCATGCACCAAAAAACAACTACCACACAACTCACTTGAGTTTAAAGATATGTCACAGAAACTGAACTGAAAAGCAGAACTTGGCAAATTAATCTCAGGAATATTGGTTTATTACCTACCGTAGTTTCTGGTTATACTGCTTGACTTTTTCTAGTGAGGCTGCATTAATCTGAGCTTGAAATTCTTCCACTGAGACACTGTCTCTGTAATAGTATCCTTCCATGCTCTCCAATGCTGTTAAAAGGCAAAGGAGAATAGAAAATAGAAAGATCAGTATTAAAATATTTAGCAATCATCTTCTTTGCGGTTTTGTTCACACAGAAGTGAATTACTTTTTAACCTTGAGGCTCTGACCCCACTGTGGCTTGCTGAGCTGTTTCCATATGTCATCAAATTCATACAGATTGCTCTTTAAGATTTCATTTACAAGAAAAATTATATTTCTTGCCCTGTGGAAAATACAGGAGAGCACTAATTTGAGTTCTGTTACTGTAATTGAAGTATTCCTGCCCTGTGAATGTAAATGTGGATTTTAATTCTGACATATCCTGGAAGAAAACAGTAGAATGAGCTGGGGTAGAGGAAATAAAGGATTATGTAACAGCTACTTTCACAAAGGGAAACCTAACAACCTCTTATGAAGCCTTTGAGAGATCAGAGCATCTGAACATTTAGTTATTCCCACTGATAATATGAATACCTTCCTCTAGATGAAGTAAAGCAAACTTCTCTGGATCCCTGAAAAATCCCTAGAAATTCTTTTTCAGGGTTCAGGTAAGCTTCTGTCATCAAATACTTGTCTGTGTCCACCTTTGTTGTATTCACTTCACCAAAGCAAGGATGAATATTGCTACAAGAACTCAGGAACTAAACAAAGACTTCAATTAAAGGGAGGATTTTATCTTCTTCCCATACCAGCATTGCACAGAATTTAAAAGGAGGGGAAAAAAAAATGAACGCACTACTATTCCATTTTGGGGTGTTCTTCCTACCAACAGTTTAAAAAAAAAAAGATAGAAAAGGGAAGCATTTACCCAACCCCTCTACTTTAGGGGCTTAGCAGGGGAGGGGTTAATATTTTCTTAAGCAAGTCATATCAAGTGTTTGAAAGATTCTCAAGCAAATTTGGACATGAAAAATAAAGATCTTCACATTAAGAGGTCAACCTTATTATAACATAAACCTCTTGGTGAAATAAGATTTTTTCACAGAGAACCATTAAAGACTTTACAATTAGGAATATTGCTACTTTAGTAATCTATACACATTCAAAGAATTCATCACCCTATCAGAAAATTCAAGCAATAAGCAGAGTTTTGATGGAAATATGCTGCCATCTCACAGCTTCAGCTGCACACAGAATATTAATTCTGCTTGTACTGCTTAATATGACCAGTTAATAAATAATTCATTCATTGTGAAAGAACATGCAAATTGCACTCCCCTTCTCTGCTTTCAGAGTTTGTAATTCTACTTCTGTATGAAAAATATTAAATTTCAAGTCAGACTTGCTTCTTAACTTCCTTGATGCTAAGTCACACCAGAAAGCTCACGCAAAAATATCATCTAAACTCCATTTACCACAGCATGTTAGTATAAACAGAACTGATAATCCCTACTGCTTATTTTACTGGCATGAAGTTGGTTTTAGCCAATTAGATCACCCAGCCAGGAAACTCAGTCATCTGTCGGGACTGGCTGGAGCACACAGTTCTGCCTCTGCAGGGGCCATGCTCACGGTGCAGGCAGGGACTCCCATGCTGTGTGCTGTGGCTCTCCCCTCTCTGAAGAGTTTAAAATTTTTCTACCCAATATATTTGAAAATTCTTTTGTAAGCAAGCTTTCTTTACAAATATGTCTTCTATGGTATTCTTCAATCCAAGCTAGGATACGATGGTCTGAATGCATAGACAACTGAATGGGAAAGCAACTTGGAAGAATGGGCACACTCAAAGGGTAGTAACTAATGGGACATGGTCTACCTAGGGACCCATTATAGGTAGAGTAGCATAGGAATCTATATTGGTCAATGTCTTTATCACTGACCTGGAAGAGGTAAGTCAAGTTTACAGCTAATACCAAATTGGGAGAAGCAGTGGATATACTCAAATGCAGGGCCACATAAAGAGTGTCCTAGATAGGCTGGAGGAATCCAGGAGGAACCTTGTGAAACTGAACAAGGACAAATGGCAAGTTCCGCATCTGGAAAGGTGCGCAATGGTACATGCTGGCATGACAACAGGCAGCTGACATAAATTGAAACAAGAGCTCTTTCAACTTGATAGAAAGAAAAACCTTTTTCACCATTAGTGTAGTCAAGTAGAGTAAAAGGCTACCCAAGTAGTTGGGCAGATCCTTGGGTGTTTTCAAGATCCTACTTGTTAGACACCTGAGCAACCTGGCCTGATGTCACAGCTGACACTGCTACAAGCAGGAGGTTGGACTAGAGATCTCCTGAGGTCCCTTCCAATCTGAATTATTCTATAATTCTATGAAAAACTAAACAATTTTAAAAACCATACAAAAGCAAAAGACTAAGTAGCAATTTAAAATAAATTGAAATTTAGTTTTAAATACAAGCTTATTTATTACTGAGATCTTAATTCTAATACAGGAAATACAGAAATCTAAATGCCAATAGCAATATCTCAATATTCTCACCCCCAATCCTGCAAATCAGGATTCCTTAGACTGTATACATACTTAGGTATATGGCTGCACGAAACTGTTTTTCGCAAATGGAGGGATACATAATATAGCTTGGGTAAATATTAAAAAGCTTTTAAAATATCTACAGTGCCAATCCTGCAAACACGTAGACCTGTAATTTTAGGGATCTACTCATTAATGAGGTAAAAACTCCTCAGAATAATGATTTCAACACTAGGATAAAAATTCTTAGCCAGGACTTCTTAATCTTAGAGTCGAATGGACTGTTTTAGAGGGAGATCCTTGAAAACTAAAGAACTTTGATAAGACAGAGAAAGAAGAAATCTTCTATACTACTGAAAATTCATAAGGAGATGTAAACGTTAGAATGGATCCTTGCCCTTATCCTTTAGCTGATTGCAAAGATGCTTATCCTAAGAATCAAATATTTTGGGCTTCTGGAAACTGAAAGGGAAAAAAATTTGCAAAATAAATCCTACAGCACACTGAATCTTCTCCCCAGTCTAAAAAACATTAGTATTTCTAGGAACTCAGGTGAACCGAGGTATTTTCTGCTCTCTTTCATGTGCCTTTTTGTCTGCACTACTGAAATGTGTCCATTGCTCAGTGTTCTTATTTTCCCCTATGATGGAAATCAGTATGTTCAAAAGAAATCCACCGAAGTCTTTATTAGTTTGTTTTAAAATTAGACTACAGGTATCTTATTTTTTAGAAACTGAGTGTTTTAACTTTATAGAAAGTTCAGTTATTCATGCATTTGACTGTTTGCCATTTCCTTTTACAGCATCCTTATCTAACAGAAACCAAGCCCTTCATTTACATGCCTGACTTCTGCCTATTCCATATAGACCCTGGAAGCCTTTTCCAAGGTATGGCACACTTTCCTCTCCCTCTGAAATCAAAGGCAGCTCAAGGCAATCAGCAGCTCACATTCACCACTTCAGTGAAGCAAACTTCACGCTCCTGATGACTGTAATGACACTGCAGCTAATGCAGGCTGCCTGTAATTTATGAAGTCTGAACATCAGCGCCACCATTCCTCACCTTGTAATGTTTGCAGTGCAGTAACTACAAAAGCCTGAAAATGTTATTTAACTCTTCAAAACATTTGAAAGAGATGGAATTCTCAGGGGATAACAATTTCTTCCATAAATTTTAAGTCATAGGAAAAGATTGTGATAGCATTTGAACAGCAAAACACTTTTAAAAACAAGTTTCATGTTCTGACTATTGTATATAATGTCTACAAAGAACAAAACAATACTGATGAATGAAAATTCACTTTGCTGTTGGAGAATCATACAACAGGCATAAACTTAGAAACGTATACCCATGCCCCCATTTTTTATTACAAACCTCAGCATTTCTTAAATTCACATTTTAAATCCAAGTTCTCAATAAATGGCCACATTAAATACCATATTTAAAGATAAGCAATGCGCCCTTATGGTTACAAAGGATTTAAATCAGAGTGAATGAGTAGGGTTTTAAAGAGAGTTAATGATTATGTGAAAGAAGCAGAGCAGGGCGATTAAAACTCATGTTACCTTGTGAAAAAAGTACTGGGTGGATTTTAAATCCCCCTCCATTCTTCAGCCTTTGAGGAAGCTGTTCAAAATGGTAAGCATCAAGGTAGAAGTAAACCTTCAGTGTTTGCCGGCTTCCTTCTGCTTGGTATGTGATCGGTACATCTGAAAACACAGTCAGTGTTAGAATTTCATTGAAAGCAATAGCACATCCTTTTCCAGAAACTGTTGCACCCAAAATTCTCACAGTTAGATTTAAAAAAAAAATCACTGCAGACACAAACTTAATATATTCAGTATTTTACATTACACGTGGAGTTGCTGTGGTCACTTTTGGCCTATCACCAGGAGGTAGATAAATAGAAAAGCAGTGACTGTCATCTTTGTCAGCCTGTCAATGGCAGCAAAAATATCTAAGCAAATAATGTAGTTGGAGACATTCTACTCATGTTCCCCGTAAATCTGAAGAAACATAATCATAGAATGGTTTGGGTTGGTAGGACCTTAAAAATCATCTAGTTCCAACACCTCTGCCCTGGACGGGGACACCTTCCTCTGGACCAGGTTGCTCAAAGCCTCATACAGCTTGGCCTTGACTACTTCCAGGGATGGGGCACCCCCAGCTTCTCTGGGACAACCTGTTTCAGTGCCTCACCAGACTCGTAGTAAAGAATTTCTTCCTAACCTAAACCTGCCCTCTTTCAGTTTAAAGCTATTTCCCCTTGTCCTCTGACTATATGCCCTTGTAAAAAGTCCCTCTCCAGCTCTTGTAGGCTGCTTTAGGTACTGGAAAGCTGCTATAAGATCTCCCTAGAGCCTTCTCTTCTCCAGGCTGTCTTCGTAGGAGAGGTGCTCCAGCCTATCGACTGCACATCTATGTATGGCACACGGTTTGAAATGACTGGAGGGATACTTTTAGCCGCATTTCACATGCCTTTCTGAAGTGCACAATATCTGAGATCAATGTGATATAGAGAGTCAGATTCTCCTTAGATTCGTGTGGAATAGAACACAAGTAAATATACAGTAGGTATCAGCATATTCATTCAATTGCTATTAAAAATTAGGACTCAACTGAGAAAATAAATGTATTATGTTAGAATATATAAAACTGTAAGAGCACATCCCATAATACTTTTACAAGTCATAATACATCAATTGGTGCAGAGTTTGGGGCAACCAACAGTCATTTGGGAGTTATAGTGATTCCCCAACATATGTCATGTGTGTCATGTGTCAGATGATTAACATGCAATAAGCATTAGCAAAAGTTGATGAAAATTTTCTGTTTAGCTAAATCTCTCAGAGGAAGTCAGTTTACTTCAATTTAAGGGGTTTATATATTGTATTGTTTCCATGCATAAGTCTCCAAGCTGAAAGCAGTATCAATAAAATTCAGTGACTTGCATTAATATTATGTAGTTTTTACACGTAAGAATAAATCCTACTATACCTAAATGGTAAGGATTGCAAAGGAATAGAATATTTTTCACTGTTTTTAGTAATAAGAAGATCACTCCTTTTCTTTTATTGATGATACAGAATCACAAATGAAAAAAACCAAAACCACAACTCCACATATTTGCCGGTTTCTTGTCTTCTGTAACCACCGTCGCTGTGGTGGCAGCACATAAACCAAAAGGAAATCCTGAATTTATTACAGTCCTCAAACACACAAACTTTCCACTTACTAGCACAGACACCTCATTTGAAAGATATAGCAATACAAACAGCTCATGACATAGCTATAGGGTTATCTCCCCATCAGGAGGCCCTTATGTAACTCCATTTCCATGCTGTTACCTGGCTTGGCAGAGCTTCTTTTTAAAACACTCTGAACAGGGGTCTTACTTGAATCATACCAAAATAACTGTGGCCTTATGTAGCCTAATTTTAACTGACTACCAGCCCTGAGCTACTGAATTCTGTGGAGCAGAGGAAGCTTTGTGGAGTAGCTTTGTGTCTTCTGGTTTTAGTTACTTGCACAAGTTCTCTCATGTGTGGTCTCAATCCAGCAAAGGAATTGTTTTAGAATGGATTGATGTGAAGCAGACATGCTTTCCTCCTTCCCAGGGGAGTTATTAGACAGAAAAAAAAATGAGGGTTTTTTGCTCACTAAACAAAGTTCACTGCAGGAAAATATCTACTGGTTGAACAATATTAATAAAGGAATGGCTCAAAATAAGTAAATGATATAAACAGCAGACTGCAAACAGTCCCCTCCTGTGCGTTGGAAGACTTTTGGGAGGAAAGGTTCAGGACTCTGATCATTTGCAACAGCAGGTCTCAGGGAAAGCTTCTTACCCAATATAAAGCTATCCTAATGGTACTTGCCATCTCCTTTCAAGGAACTCTTCAAAGATCTACTTTATACTTCAGATGATAAAATGAGATGGGGTTTATGCTTCTCCATCTCATGTCAGTTTCATTTCCCTATTAAGACCTTCAAGCTATTTTTACACAGTTCTTCAATAACAACTGGGTCTTCCAGGGACTTTCCTGATGCAGTCACATACTCCCAATGGAAAACTCAGTTAAGCAAACAATTTTTCCCCCAAGGTTACTGACATTGCCAGATAACAATTCTGTATTGTCACTGACGATAGCTGTATTTCAGGACATCTAAGAATAATAGGAGAGCTACAGATTTACTTTTCTCCATAATTCCAAGTTATATAATATTCCCCGTGGGAGGTGATGTTCTAGGAAAGAAAAATGTTACAAAAACAGTAAAGCCCAGATATTAATTTTAATTACTCACTCGCAACTAGTGGTTCTGGCTCTGATTGTCTGAAGTAAAAAGTAACTTTTTCCAAGTCAAACAATGCAACCAATGTATCTTCTAGCATGGCTTGCTCATCAGCCTAAAAAAGGCAAAAGAAAAATTGAAAAGGTCATTTCAGCCAGATGTTTTCCCTACCAGAAATAATATAAGAGAGCAGGACATAAAAGTAACTACAGAATGTTGCACAACATTTCCTTGATGCAGTGTATAATCTACTTAACTCCTAGATAATGCAAATATCTTTGTTTCTGTTAGCTCTTTCCAAGGGCCTAGTCCAAGATTATAAAAATTAATGTCATCATTTCACATAGTAAATTAGTAGGCCATATATAGTTACCATTACTTCTCATGGGATTTAATCCAACAATTCTGTAATTATTCTGTAAGACACAAGATTTCAATACCTTGCCTTGGAACAAGGTCTAGCTTGTAAATTAATGGAGGGGAAATGTGAAAAACAAATTCTTCTTTTTAGCAATTTTCTTTTAAAAATGACATAATTTTAGGATTTCACTTATAAACAATTGGCAAGTGTTCATTGTGCTCACTCTAAGTGGCAATAATTGAACAAGCAGCTGAGAACAAGTACAGCTCAGAGTGACTTGTACCTTCACCTACAAAACTCTAAAAAACTTACTAAGTATGTAGATATGCCAATATTCTGATTTGCATCTATGGTTCACTCTCTGTACTCCTGAGCTAAAGAGATAGTTAAATAGATCCATGACTTCTCAAGACACTATACTGAATCTTTAAAAAGGAAAACAGTAATCTCTGAGTATTGGTTATCTAGAGTTAAATGTGCTGAGCAACTACAACAGAAATCAATGATCACTTAAAGTAACCCTATTCCTTATAAAGCTTTCCCTTAGCACTTTAGCTTAGCAAAAGCCAAAAGGATATCTGAAGCATACATTTTTCCTCCTCTAAGAAGTGAAACAGTAGGACAGCAAAGAATAATAAACTAGCTGCCCATAAATTGAGAATAAACTATAGTTTACTGCATTATAGAACTGCAAAATTTTTCCATGATTTTTTCTGATCTATATAGTGCAATAGCATTCCCCTTAGTACTTATGAAATCCCAAATCTGCTAGAAATAGGTTATCTCTTGGTTCAATTTATGAAGTCTCTACGGACAGAGCAGTTTTGTCAGCAGAATAGTCTGAAAACCATACAGTGGCGTGGGAAATCCTTGCACAACTGCTCATTCTTTACTGAACTCTAGTCATAATGAGTGCAATTTCCTTCAAATACCCTTGTTTAAAATAACATGGATCATTTGTAAGCCAAATAGAGCTGAGAAGGTATTGAAAAAGTTGCCTTTAAATACATTTCCCTTGGTTAAGAACCGTTAGACAGAAAAGACTGCATGTTATTTTCAATTTGACAATGCATACTACTGGTATCTCATATGAAAATAGCTAAGAAGTACACATTTTCACTACAAAGGAAATCACTAAGCTCTTGAAAGAAAAAACGTAAGTATTCAGTGCTGTAAAGACAACAGTTGCTTTGTGATAGCATGACAACTAATCACATGATAAAACCTAAGACAGGCACCAATTGAATTTACTTTTAAACTCTAACCCATATTAGGACATGTTCGTGCTGTATGGTGCTAAAAAGCACTGGAGACTCAAGACATGAGTCCAAGCCCCTCAGACAGTGCCTTCTTTACACACTCTTCATGTGGATAAAAAGCTCTCCTGTTTCTCTGAGGCACTGATTTTATCTGTTTGTAAGATGTACATGTTGTCCTGACACAAACCCATGTAGGCACCTCAAATATCCGTGACACAGTTGCTCACACTAGCTGAAGTCAATGCTCTCCAACAACAGTACAGACTTTATGATTGTTGTATAGAAACACCTTTAGTTTTACCGATCTCTTTTGCTCTAAAGAGATCTAAAGATTTTTTTTGCTCTAAAGAGATCTAAAGATTTTGCTCTAAAGAGATCTAAAGATTCTTAGGTCAACTTGTCAGCAATTTGTTACCAAGATAGACAAGGAAAGAAAAGAACACCTTTGATATTAAGAACATAATTTGTTATTTATGTGGAGTTTTATACAGTATGATAGACCAAATGGGATATTTTCAATGAGCAACTCCAAAGGTTGAGAAGACTGCCACAGAGCAGATTGCACAGACTTCACAGTTCTGGTTAGCAGGAACCAGTCTAGTGTGAGAAGCATCTTAAACAGCTGAAGATGCACTTTGATAACTGGGGATTAAAGGACTACAAAGCCATGTCCCTTTTTTAATTGTTTCTTAAGCCATGGCTCTTTGCCAAGCCTTGTGAAGAAACAGCTGATTTCCAATTACTCTGATAGGATTTGCCTTATGACAGGAGTGAAACAGACCTCCATGTTTAGTCTTTTGACTACTATAGACTATCATTTTTGGGGGGAAGGGGTAATAAAATTGACCAAACCAGGTAATTTATTTATCTTGCACTGCTGCTTATTGCAAACTGAAGTTCTGGTTAGCACCTAATACTACATTCACTCCCAGGAAAGAGCTAGGATAGCAGTGGGGAGTCAAGGGCAAACTCACCATCTGCTAACTCAAAGCAAACACAACACCGTCTTTGTGGGAAACATACTTCCCACATCTTAACCAAACATTTCCCGCATCTGTAATTATCTAAATTGCAATTTTGCCAAATAGCAGCTAATTAAGCAGCAAGCTAAGCACAAAGGACATAGAAAATCACACAAATATGTTCAACTGTGTCCTTAGTTCAGCCCCTACCCCATAAACAGGGGCTGTGACCAAGCATACCACATGAGGAGTCTTACCAGGTTTGGTGAGAGCAGAGACTGGAAATGAAGGAGAAGACCAGCACTGGCTATCTGTTCCAACCACCTTCTGCTGGCCTCCACGGTCTCCATTTCATATTCTTTGTTGTTGTCAAACATCTGATTTAAGGCCACCATTAGCTGCTCTGAAAATGCGCAGACTGTGGCCACTAGGCTCTGACAGAAGACCATGTCTCGCCTCAGCTGTATCTCGCTATCTGTGATGGGCAAAAGCCAGAGGAGGAAAAGCAATAATGGAATAGGAGATGAATTAACAGTAAAGGAGCCGGGCTGGAAATTTTTTCTTTGTTTTAATGCCATGTAAATTACGAGTTTACAGCCTAACATTATTTCTAGTAAATATTACTCCATGACCAAAACTCATTTTCCACATTAAAATATTACTTAATAATTATCAAATTATATGTAAATGTATTTAAAATCTGGAATTTAAAGCATTTCTTCATAAACAATGTACATTTATCTTGTAGATTATAATGTACATGCCATCGATTCTATGTACTTTTGATGTCACAAGGGGACAGATCTGAGCCACATCTCTGCTGTAAAGTGAGAACAAGCTGGGCACAAAAACCTTTACTTTCCACCAGAAAGCAAGGATAGTCAGAAGATCTGAACACGACTGCATCATCTGGTCAACTCCACACCTACCAGCTGGGCAGGGCAGATGAAGACTGTCTGCTGTAAAGCACAGAGTGTTGCTACCAGAACACAATCTATCCAAATACAATATACACTAATATGAATCTATAAAATAAGCACAGAACAGCATCACATATCCAGGAAGCAGCAGAGATTTACGGTGTCAGGAAAGTCCAGGACGGGTCCCTAGGTAGATGTCTATGGAACATTAGCAGCTGATTTAAATTAGGGACTAGCTAACCTACCAATTTATTCTGGAGGGCACAGTCATTAGATTAGTTAAAGGTCAAAAGAGTTAGAAAGGGAAACATATTCTGAATAAAGCACAAAACTGTGGTAATCAATATTCAGTGCTTCCTTCTTCTCTTTTCTGAAGGTCTTCAAGTAATGTTATCATTATGAGCTGTTAGACAAACATCAATCATAATGGTACAGGTAGACTTAATCTTTCTCAGAGCAAGAGAAGTAGATCAGGTGATATCAAGGTCTTTACAAAGCCTAAAATATTTGTCCTCGCATCTAGATTCCTCTACCTCTAGGAGGCTTAGCTTCTTTTCCACCTTCTCTATGGAGCTGACATGAATTTAGATGACTGGATAAGTCAGCAAAAATAATTCTGTTACTACTGACTTTAAAAATATGCTTTCATTGCACTCAAGTATTTCTCAAAGTAACCTCATTCTGTCTGTTTTCCTTCGGAAATCTTCTTCAAGTCTTTTCCTCAACTATTGATAATGGTGAACACTCTTTTACTATCATTTATGTTCCATTTGCCAGTTTCTCAGGATCTCAGGAATGTTTTCCATAAATGGTTAAATCACTACTGTGTCTGCACTGACTCATTGCTTTTTGTTTTGATTATTCAAATTAACCTCTCCAATCTCGCAAGTTGTGCAAATCCAATACAGACATAATTTTTACCTTAAAAAACTCCACCCACCTCTAGCTTTAAAAATCCTACTGGCTTCTCCATAGTCAGAAACTTTCCAATGTCATAGGAGTGCTCAGGGATTTGAGCTCAACACATATTCTGTCTCCTTGCATTACTCAATTTTATCTCTGTTTGTCTAACAGCAGCTGACTTTCGGTGCCTTCCTCTGTACTGCCTGCTCCTGAAGCAGCCCTCTCATGTCTCCAACACCTCATTTCCAAACCTCATTAATACTACTTGAACATTAGATACTGCATACAAGAACACTTGGGGCTCTTTTCACGAAAATATTTTTATACGAAAAACCCTATAGAATTTACCAACTTATGAAACCATATACACAGGAGAAACTGCTTTTAAAAAATCAAGTCGAGGGTATTTACTCAGGACACTTCTTATTTTAGAATACCTGAGGAATTAGTAAAAACTTTTCTAACATTTAGAAGAAATATGACAACAAACACATTCTCCTTTACAAAACTGATGAAATAATCATGGAATAATAAAGCATTCATCTAGTGTTGCAAGATGGATGAAATAATCAGCTTTCACAGGTAAACTGCCTACTTGAACACTTACACACCTACAAACTGTAGAGAAACTTGTTAAGTATCATTTCCTAAATACTGATTCACTGACATTTATTTTGCAGACACATGTGCCTCTTTTGTGTATCTGAGGCTGTATGTTGTGTGGGGTGAAGGCAGAATTAACACACAGAATAAACAGAGCCTTTCCAAAAAAGGATGGACTTAGATATTCTCTGAAAAAAAGAGAAAAGGTATGGGTTAAAATAGTAAGGTAAGTCTGGAAACAGGTCAGAATGAAAAGAAAAAACAGCAAATAGGAAAAAGCCCAAAAGAAGAAAGACAGGACAAGCACAGTGATTTAGTAGTTACTTCATCTGCCAAGATCCAGAGCAAATGACCAGATAAGGCATTTTGCATTAAGAATTTTAAAAAAAATAAAAAATGTGCAATGTTGGTCAAAAATGTCCAGAATTGCGTTCTTCATGAATCCTTACTGTAAACACAGGGATAAAGTTGTTGATTATTATGTTTTATCATATCTGAGATTTTCCCCTTTCTCTAAACACAGTATTCTGTCCAAAGGCAAAAAAAAAAAAATCTCAAACCATCCACATTCACTTCCCCCTTCCCAAAACAAGCAAAATTACCTGTATACTCAAGAAGTGCCAAGAGTATTCGTGCCTTCACCTCTTAAAGAGAAAAAAAAAGAAAGAAGAAAATATTTTGAGGTCATGGTTAAAAGTATTCTCATCAGCATAATAATGCATTTGCAGTTTCTCGGTTTATGCCAACTTAACTCCAATTTCTTGTGCAGGCAGTCCTGATTTCTAACTACAAACCAGTAATGAGTCTCAACTTCACTGAATTGTACATATGACTTAATAAAATTGGTAATAATCAAAAGCACCAACACTGAGAAAGACACATGAAGACGTAGCTGCTATCTCAGAGCATGTGTACCAGTTAGCCAGCGCAAGTCCATACATGAGGAATTCAAGTCTTAAAACTTTGAAAAACAAGACCAGTTTTTATTGATTCCCACATTACCCTAATTCCTTCTTCTCCCTCTCTTGTGCTCTTTTGTTCCATACTTTAAAATCGCCAATTATCCTTATTTTAATGTATATCAAAGCATCTAGGAAAAATAAAACAGCATTTTCACAGAATCATAGAATTTAAGGGTTGGAATGGACCTGACAGATCATCTAGTCCCAACCCCCCTGCCCTAGGCAGGGACACCTCCTCACTAGATTAGGTTGCACAACGCTTCATCCAGCCTGGTCTTGAACATTGCCAGGGTCAGGGCAGCCACCACGTCCCTGGGCAACCTGTTCCAGTGTCTCACCATCCCTAAGGATGTAAAAAACAAAAGTAAAAAACTTTTGTCTAATATCTAACCTAAACTTCCTCCCCTTCAGTTTGAATCCAGTACCCCTTGTCCTATCATTGCAGTTCCTAACAAAGAGTCCCTCTCCAGCTCCCTTGTAGGCCCTTCAGACATGGAAAAGTTGCTATGATGTCTCCACACAGTCTTCTCTTCCCCAGGCTGAACAGCCCCAACTTCCTCAGCCTGTCCTCATAGGGGAGATGCTCCAGTCCTCTTATTAACTTCGTGCCCTCCTCTGGACTTGCTCCAACAGTTCCATGTCCTTCTTACGCTGAGAACACCAGAACTGCACTCAGTATTCCAGGTGGGGTCTCACAAGAGCAGAGTAGAGGGGAAGAATCACCTCTTTTGACCTGTTGGCCACACTCCTTTTGATGCAGCCCAGGATTCAACCAGCTTTCTGGGCTGCTAGTGAACACTGCCAGCTCATGGTGAGCTTCTCATCCACTGTCACTTCCAAGTCTTTCTCCTCACTGCTGGTTTTAACTGCTTTCACTTTATTCCCAGCCTTCAGGGTTTTCTTTTGCTTCAAATTTTTTTTTTACTTAACAATATATGAAGTAAAAACATACAAAATAAAAAGTCTTAATTTACACTGACAACAATTTGGGTTTATATTTCTTTACACTTCCTGCTCCCCCTTTCCTTTTTTCTTGGGGGTGGTACTTCTCAAAGTTTGCAGGCTGAAGGAAGCGATTCTTCCTCTTTATGTACCAGTGTTTAGGTATGTGTTAACCACCACTGTAAATGTGTTCACCACCACTGCAAAAAACAGGCAGGTTAAAAAGCTGCCACAAGCTTAGAGAGTGTCAAACTTCCTGCAAATCAGTTGTCTTACAGATACTACCTGCAGGAACACAACGCCACTTTGCATGCTTTCACATCATTCCAAACTTTCTTTCACACACCCAATTTTCTCTGCAGTTCTATTCCAAGCCGTGCTCAGCTGACCAGCAGTTGTCATTGGGCATATGGACAATAAGATAATTTGGTAATGTGTTGCCCCCTACTAAAACTAACCTAATAGGTTTGAAATTTGAATGCATGAGAGACATCAGAATTGAAATTGGAGTTGACAGTATCAACAGAACAGTCTGGACTCTGTGTGCACTTGACTGCAAATATGAAAAGCCAAAATCTTCCCCAAAGGTGACAAAGATTGGAAAAGAAGAAAACCTTTCAAGCCTGGTCTTTATCCGTGCTGTACACACATTGTGAAAAGAACTGGCAGTGCCTATGCTTCAGAAGTCTGTGCCCAGTATCTCAAATACACGCACTGAAACGCTTCAAATTACTGGTTATTCTTGAAAATTGCCTGGTGATAGGTCTTTGCATTAGCCTTCTGTCTTTTGACAAAACATTTAACAGAGATTAATAGCCTGACATCTTGTAGTCCAAACATAGCTTAGTAACTGAAAAATATATTATAGGGAAATATAGCTTTTACCTGAATAATATAGATACATTGAGGCTATTACTTGCAGCTTGTTTTATATAAGATTTCATGGATCTTTGAATTCAAATGTATTTGAGGTATCTATAAATAATGATTTCCGGCATATGGGAAAATTACAGGACACAGCAACCTCCCTTTATCACTGCTGTAAGTCTTCTGTGTTTCAAAATATAACCATGGACAAAAGAGTATTTTTAGGTTATTTGTATAAACAGAGACTTTCCTGGGGTTAGAAGTGAACCTTCAACAAATACCGAATTCTATGGAAGTTCACTCCTTCTTGCTACATGGCATATGGAAAGGAGTAACTCCCAAGCAATTTTTCTTTAGATTATGGTTTGTAATGCAAAATGCCTTCAGCGCCTTTTATTCTTACACATTCTTTTGTACTTTATTAAAAAATCTCATAATTTTTAAAATTGTTCTCCCAATTCCAATACTAACAAAAAGAAAATTGACCGATCTGAGCAATCATTCTCAAGGCATTCTGAGTTTTCCCATTTTTCATACTTATTAAAGAAAGTAAATGAAAAGAATCCTAAAATCTAGGACTTAAAAAAATCTCATCTTTGTGGGGCTCCCATGTCTCCTTCTGCTTTAAAGCACTAATCAATTTAATAGATTCTTTAATGCCACAGAAAAATGAATAAAAATTATGATAGCCTGTGATTTTTATAAAGAGAAAAATGATTATGTTTTCAATACAGAGATGCATTTATTGAAAGCATTCATCCTTACTTTAGCGTTGATCAATAATGGTTAAGTATGTTTATAACAACTGGAAGTTTTAATTACAACGATTTTTTTCTC
Source organism: Acanthisitta chloris (assembly GCF_000695815.1). Classification (NCBI taxonomy): domain Eukaryota; kingdom Metazoa; phylum Chordata; class Aves; order Passeriformes; family Acanthisittidae; genus Acanthisitta; species Acanthisitta chloris. The sequence goes on from NW_008678477.1 coordinate 85,134, forward strand.
CATGGTGAATGAAGTTCTATCTGTGGTCTCTTTTGACTACTTCCTCTTAAACCTGCTAGAAGAGACAAATATATGTGCTTACCTCAATTATTGAAATACTGCCTTTTAGTCATAAACAGGAAGATTCTTCTAAAATCCCAAGACATTGTTCAACTTGTTCTCATAAGCCCAACTAAACTGTCAAATTAGGTGGCTTCTTTTGTTTTTTTTCTGAATGAGTCGAATAAGAGGGGAAATGGGGAGACGACTCTCTGTACTATGTGTTAGCTTTTCAGCCAGAAATAGCTCAGGGTAGTACTAATGGTACTAAGGTATCCTGACCATCTGTGAACACGGTGTATGATGGCAAGACTGGAAAGGAGGAAACAAGAAATGAAGATATGAAGGAAAAACTTAGCTGTTAAAAACATTTTTAACCCTGCTCTGTGCTCATCTGATTTCAGTTAAATCCAGCTGCTAGTTGTGTCTCAAGTTTAATTTACATAAGCCTAAAACTGTCTAAGTCATAGCAGTCTCCCAAAACTGCCTGAGGGGCATAGTTCTGCCCTGATTCTTTTCAACACTGAATTACATATACCTGTCCAAACATGCCTTGGTAACTAAGGCTTGAGAAGCAGTTATTCACTTCCATTCCCCTATTTCTTCTTCATGCTATTTGTGTCAGGGAAACCACAAGTGCCTAGGCTTTCAGGTATCCATTACATCACATCAGCTTCATGGTCACATATTCAAATCAAATCTATGATGAAGACGTGAATCATGATTCCTCGGAGTATTTCTCAGGAACAAGTATTACTGATCCCAGTTTGGGAGGTGGTGGTGGTGGAATAGGAATCAACTTAAAGGAAAAACAACAACTATAAGAGAATAGAAAGATGTAAAGACTGATGGTGAATAAACGATCTAAGATGATAATTTTACATGCAAACCTATGTATTTGGGTAAGAAGATGGGACAGAAGCCACTTGCTGTGAATCTTTGACAAAAGCTCAGATGTCATGGACAGAAAGGGAGAGACAAGAATGTTTAAAATTGGCAGATAACTTCTGATACACAATTATGACAGAAGGTAAGGCAGAGCATGTGCTCTTCTCGAACACCGCAAGAAAAATGTCTTTTACTATTTAGCTGTTTGTACCGCGCACCATTCACAAGCATGACAGCTGCAATACAGTTAGTTACTATAATTTATTAACAGAGAAAACCATCTTTACCCTTAGTTTCTAAAACACTAGAAAATGCCAAGTTTTATTGTGCTGTAAACATCAAGACTCTCCTGATAAATATCACCATTACATTGCAGTAATATAGTAAAAGAATATTTTTTTTATTATAAAGAGGCAGTCATTTGGACCTTGCTGAACTCTGCCAAAAACTCTGTTGTAGATTCAACCCTAAATTTATCTGAATAATCTCAGCTCAATGATGAAAGTTATTGAAGGACCAATGTTAAAATGGGTTAGGTCTATTAATCCTATTTATGGGCAAACAAGTTATGTGAAAATGGTCTGTTAATCTTAGCTTCAGAAGGAGGGCAATGAAGGACTGAAGACACATTTCCATTCCTCCTGAACTGTGAAAGAAACCACGATTAATACTCGAATATAATTTGGTTTAGGCTGAATATTGAAAAAAAAAAGATTCAAAAATACTTATTCATTTATCACTCAGTGACAGCCACCATTAAAGTAAATAGAAGCAGTCTTAGTATTGGAGAGTCAACACACTGCGATTGACTTCAAAACCAGGAGATATTTTTGTGGTTGTTTTTATAGTTTTCAAACCCAAGGCTTGAAAATATGATTATATCTGATACCAGAAACAGTAAAAGTCAGAGGAGGATGAGTTTGGTTTTTGAAAGTTTATATTAATAAAAGTTATCACAAAGTTTTTTCCAGTGACCTAAAATTTAGGTGTTTTCTTATGAGACACCATGGAAATTAGCCAACAAAACAGAGTAAGAAAACACAAATAATCTAAAGCTATACCTGACAAGTTTTTGTTCCCAAATAGCCTCCTCGTGCAAGCATTTTTATAAAAATAATTTTGCCCATTATTTCTGTTTCTTTACCAAACAGCACAGGAAATAAAGCAGAAACTACAGGCAAGATATTCTGGAGAGGAAATCCAAGCTACTTTCTCATGAAGATAGAGGAGAAAGCAGAAAAACTCAGCTCACATTGTCACTTGGTGATGAAAAGGAGCAGTGTGCTTGGTAACTTCCAGACAGTGGTGGAAGGGAGGCAGAGAAGAAGGAGCGATAGCATCAGTTGAGAGGGATTAAGTGAAATCCATGGCTTTATGGCAGAAGCAGGAGAATGATTTTAGAGGGATAAAGATTCCAGATCAATGACAGATATGACCAAGATATAGGACAAAAGTTGCCCTGCAGTCTTCATCTTTCAATTTAAGACAGTAGAAAAAAGAGTCTAATTTTCAGAAAAGCCTCATTTTGGTCTATCAGCCCCCTGAAGTTCTGTGACAAATGAGTCAAGCTCATTGGACTTCAGCAGCAACTGAAATAACCTATCACAGGCAACATATGGTTCCTTTGTTTTCACTTGTCAAAAGACTATTTTCTCTTCAGTATCCGAAGCCAAGAGGGTAAGCATGAGACAGTTGAGATATACTCCACTAACCTTGTTACTAAGAACACAAAAAAGTCCTGAAATTCAGGCCTTTCCCATAGACTACACTGTGTTCAGCAAGCCTTGCCTAGCAGCAACATGAAGCAGTTGTCTCCCTCCCCTTCTCTTTTCTCCTTTGCATCATTAATGAAGTATTTATTTATGGTCATGTTCTTCTTACTAACCTTCAACAAATTTTCTGATATTCTGGGCAAGACTCCGGACGCTGCTGGGGAGGTTCCAAGGGTCTTGCTTGATGTGGAGCCGTAGCCTTCTTGGACAGTTAAGCTTCGGTTCCATTTCCTG
>NW_008678477.1:88080-164441 GCF_000695815.1 Acanthisitta chloris
ATAGTATTTTTCTGCTTAAACTTCCAGAGAAAACCACATAAGGCACTATTTCTTCCTAAATGTTTTCACTGCTCAAGGACTTGTCAACTTATTTAACTCTAGTTAAAGACATGGTGACAGGTCTAACAGTCATCTAAGCTCCTCACTTAGTCTAAGGAGAGGGCGAGCAGCATCCTCAAACATGATTCCTTCTGAATCAGGTACATACATAGAAGGTGCATGTCTCCTTGGAGCAAATGGCACCCTGGAACTTTCAGAGGCAAAATTATTTCAACCAGAAATTTAAACTTAAACCAAAATTACTTATTGCTAGTCTGTCTCCTTGTACATTTCATGAAGATGATGCAGATAAAGAATAAAATATCTGATGGGTCCATGTTTTGTGTCTAACTGTGTATCTATTACACCACATTTTGTTGTGTGAACCTGCTCTAGGTTCATCCCCATTATCTTGGTCCTGAAATAGCAAACAACTAAGGAAAAAAAAAAAAAAATAGAAAAAGAGGAGGTTATGCAATCTTTCAAGCAACTTCAGTTAGGGGGAAGTAATTCAGGCTTTGTAAAACCAAGTATTTGGGGTACAGCAATTATGCACTGTTGTCAACAGTGCAATTTTGGTGATTTATAAAAGCCATCCTCTGGCTATCTAAAATTAGTTTTCTTTGCCAAAACACATGTGCAGGATCAATAAAATCATAACAACACTTACTACACATATCAATATAACATTCAGTCTCTCACTCTTTTCTCTGTTAGTTTTTTTTTCCAAGAAGACATTTTGCTACTTAACATGAATTTCAACAATCAAATTTTGCTGAATATGTCAAGATGAAGCAAAATCAGTTATTTAACACTCAGCTCAAGGACTGGATAGCTATATCCATGTGCCCTTCAAGCTGTCTTTTGACTCTCATAGCTAGAATTAAATGTTACCTTGGAGGCCTCGACCTGGTGTAAAGTATTTTGTCTGCTCAAAGGCCCTCATCACAGCTGGTCCTTTCAGAAGATTGACAATTGAATCAACCTGTTGGGATCAAGGTTCTGTGAGAAAGATGTATTTTACAGCAACAATTAGAAATTCTTTCTTTAAGAAATATGACCTACAGATGAGCAACTTTGGATTCTTTCTTACCTAATGGGTCAAGTTAAAGTAGCAAGCTAGGGAATGTTAGGCTGATGTTAAGGACCTGTTTAACTCACAGTTTTGAACTATTTACAGAAAACTGAAGGAAAATTAGTAAATACATACCATCCCAGTAAACAGTGGAAAGCAAAAGTAAAAAGAAAAAGAAGCATTTTCTAAAGATATCTTAGCTCAAACACAGACATCAGTATCAAAGCCAAGAAACATAATCTCATACTTGACCAAAGAGATGCTCCAAGCAGCTATGGAGCTTGTCCTGTTTATCATGGGACATTCGAACACTTATGGGAAGCTCATCACCTGAAAAATATTTTTAAATGAAAAATTGTTTAGAAGTTTCAGCATGCTTTCCAAAAAACCTTTTAGTTTAGATAATCTGCTTTGCACACAGACTGATGCTCAGGCTTTCAGGATTATAGTAACTCTTCTCCTTACATATTTTACATTTATTAGTCACTTGACAATAGAGAAATAGCTCTTAGAGAAATGATCATATTCAAAGCCCAACAGGTCATGGTGCTGGACAACCTGCTCTAGATGTGCCTGCTAGAGGAGTGGACTGGACTGGATGATCCCAAAACTGTTCCTCAACCATTCTGTGACCAGAACACATGATTCTTCTATGCTGGTGAACATACAGAATAAATGGGTAAGTAGTGTGAATCTCCTATAGCAGATCACAGAGTCACTGAAATGCATTCACTGTAAAGTTTTTATAGGGACTCTACAGACAACTCACAGTCTCAATGTTCTTACTAATTAAATGTTTCTGAGATTTTACTAATTCAACAAAACCAGTATTTGATAAGAAGCTTTCAGTAGCACATATCACATCATTTCCTAAGAGAGAGCAAAGGAGAAGGACTCTCCTAGGTCACTGCCCTGTCATTCACTCACTCAGACAACAGGAGATACAACACAAATTCTTTCAAAAACTGTGAAAAATTGAGCTTAAACCTGTTTTTCATCCTTGATGTTGCAGCGACACATAAGAAGTAGCCACTCGATATTTATGATCCAAATTTATTCATGGTCAATCTAGATTCATTTTTCTTATGTCAATGAAACTCTTAAACAGCACTTTCCTTATTTTTTTTTTCAGCTCCTTTGGATGTCTTTACAGCCAGTAGTTACATCCCTTCACAGGATTTTAATTGCAACAGATGGGGCACAGTGCCCAAGAGCCCTGATCTAGACTTAACCAGGTTAGCTTTGGATCTAGGAGAAAATTAAGCAATCCGGAGAGTGGGAGTTTCACTGAGCAGCAATATTTATCACCTCAAACACTGTGCTTGGCTAGCTTGGACATATTCTTTTTGGCACCTTGGTTGGTAATTCAGCTTGGTATTGCACAAGTATGTATCAGCTCGTTAATATCTTAGGTTGAAGGTACAGAGCCTGAGTCTCCCTTTATCAACAGTTTGCTATGCCCTTCATCTTTCCTCTATATCTGCTCAGCTCAGTAAGACCATTTCATTTCTGGAAATAAAATTCTGCCTTATTCACATTATTCTGCATTATTCACAAGATATCTCAGATAGTTTGCATAATGTCATAATACTTTCCTGTCCCAGCTGAAAATACCTCTCCTGGTACAACCCACAATAAAACATTTGCCTTCTCTATGGCCAGGTCTCAACTAATATGCCCAGTTCTTTCTTTTCCTAAATCATTCCCAAATGATAAACTAACGGTTTAGAGAAAATATTCTTTATTATTAGTCCCTGAGCATATGACCTTGTACTCCATGCAGTTAAATCCCATCTCGTTCCTATTAGCAGCTGCATTTATTTAAATTCAATTTGTCATGGCATAAACAAGAAAGTGCTTCTATGTGGTCTCACATTCCTTCCCACAAACATACACAGCCATATCCTGTTGTCTGGGTGCTGACATAGGCTGGGAGAGCACTCTACACTCATCTAAAATGCTCCTTACTCTCTGCAGCATAATGCTCTGTCAAGGTCAAGGCACGAAAGACATTAAAAGCACTGACTCCAAGAGCTCTAACTAATACAGTCTATCCACAGAGATACTGGAATGTTGGCTCTGTTTCACAGGACTCTTAAGTGCAGCACTAGCTAGGCAGAAGCAAAATTATACACTTCTATTACCAAGGAGCATGCAATTTTTAAAACAAAAACAATAAAACTGCCAGGCAAATGAAAAGAATAAAATAATAAAATTGAATAAGAGGAACAGATTACTAATTCATAGCTTTTCTAAACGTACCTGAATCCATTTCATCACTGTGAAAATAAGAACTGCACTGACTGCTACAAATGCTGGTGAAAGAGGCAATGGAGTTCCTATTGCTGTTGCAATCACTTGAAAATAAAACACAAAACAAAAACAGTAAATAAAGTTTTGTCCTTTAACACAGGCTCTGTAACAAAGTTATGGAAATTCCTTCCCTTTTCCCCTTTTAAATTTAATGGTGAGATGATCTGTATAATTCTTTATCAACTATAAAGATTTCTGCACTTGGGTTATAATTTAATTTGCAATCCTGGTAGGACTCAGAAGACCAGATTCCCAAAATGGACGCTTTGATCGTTTCCCTCCACCTTGCATGCAAACAAGTACTTGAGAATGGCAATATACACTTTCAATATAAAACAACCAACTTTTCTTACACAGTGGCAGTTTAGGAAACTGTGCCCTCAAATGTTTTAGTAACTTCACATTTACTCCTGGTCCAGAGCTAATACATGTAAAGACTTTACAACTTAAAAAACAGTCACATAATGGGTTTATAAAAGATTTGATCCATTTGAGTAGCAGCAAAACTCAAATTAGAAGCTATTTTCCTTGCCAGACAAAACATAGTTTATGATCCCATCTCTTCCAGCTGTTCAGTTTTTTAGAGATATATTAGACATTCACATCTGTGGCTTTAGCGAAAACATCTATTGCATACAAAATGTCACCCACATTAGTCTAGTAAGGAGATTAGGGGATCAAAAAATGGGGTTTTTTTCTGCTCTTTTCTCTGAAAAATAAATTGCTCTGTACAGAAAATAAATAGAATATACCTTCGTCTGCAACAAAATCATAAACATAGCCTTCTGTACTAAAAATTATACAAATATAAATATGAATTCAAAGTCTTCAGAGTTATTTAGCCACATGAAGATCATTTAGTTTCAATGCAGGAAACACTTTAGTAATTATCCAGCAGAGGGAGTCTTAAAAACCCAAGTGAATGTAAGATAATGTAGAAGTGTACCTAAGGGATGTTTATGTATAATGATCTGCCTTTTGGTTTATGAATTGGGTGTACCCATTCAGCAAGACATACATACCCATACTTTTTATAAAATGCTGCAGTTATGCACGTACACATGTGCTCCTTACCTGTTTTCTTCATTTTTTGTAGATACAGATGTGACCTTTTACTAATGAAGACATATTGGCTTACATTTCCTGGCTAAGGTATACATTTTGGACCTGTAGCCCACCAGGTAAGTGAATGGGATAAATTTTTTAATGAAGCAATATGATATAATTACAGTCATAATCATTAAGTAGATGAAAAGACATCAGCAACAGCATGTTCCTAATAGCGGGTGAACAGTCCCAAGGAGTATTAAAAATTTCTGGCTGGATATTAAGAAATGTTTTCTAACTAACTCTATTCACTTATTAAAGTCTCCAAAGGGAAAATGAAGGTTAATTAAAACTGGATTGTGCAAAGCATGAGAAAATAAAACACAGGAAAATGAGAAACAGATTAGATGTATTAGCTGTATCATTCTGCATCTTTATGGTGTTGTATTGTGAAGTTTAAAATGAGACTCAACACAAAATGAGAGCATTCTAATAGCTGAAATTAGTCTAACAGTTCTAATAATAACCACTGTGGCATTATGGGATTTGGAGATTTTAAGTATAGACTAATATAATTATTTAAGGAAAGAAACAAAGCAATTTCATCTCTACACTCAAAAGATCAAAACACTCTAACACTTTTTCTAAATGTAAAAATTTTATTATTATCCTGCATATGGAACCATAGATTTTACTGTTCCTAAACAGCCAGAATGGGCTATACATTACTGGAATCAGAATAAAAAAAATATTTTGAACAAAGAGACACAAGACACTCATGTCCTGGGTCACACCTTCTTTCTCCATATACAAATCTTGTGCCAACTGGGAAACCTTCCAAGAGGAACAAGTGCACACCACTGGAGCAGCTCCTGCACAGTCAGTTTGCCACATCATTGGCATAAAGAAACCCCTAAATACACTTCAATTGGGAAACATTTCACTTGCTGGTTGACCATGGAACAAACAAGATGGACTTCATCTGTGCAAATTATCTCCACATTTGTTTCTTTTCAAGATTATATGTATATTAATGTTTCTACTCTGACAAACGATTCTTATCTAGCAGGTTGCAGTAATCAAATATTAGCTTATGAAAGAGATCTCAGCAACACAGGGTTCTGTAGAAAAATTATGACCCTACTGAGATTCTGCTTTCTGAGCATAATAATGAACTATGATAATGAACAAATAATGAACCCTTATTTTAGTTGCAGCTAAAATTTTAATTGAGATTTTATATCATGTAGTTAACCAATTCACTCTAAGCAACATAATATAAACTATATAAGAACTATTCTTGCTATAATTGCTCCTTCCTTTTCAAAATTCTTTGTACTTCCATTCACAGTAAATGTGATGCATTTTGAATTCTTGTGGTGAGTTGATGCTTCAATATTTAGAGTGAAAAGGTGAGAAATATATGTTAAGAAACAGTATATTTTTTCTTTATATCAGGAAGAATGGTGGCTCTGGCATCTTGCTTTCCATGGCAGATATTATTTGCTTTATTGGTGGAGGCATAACGGCAGAAGTTACTTCTGGTTTTTATAAAACAGGTAATCCAAAGTAAAGCTTTACATCTCTGGTTGCAATATCCCATAAAGGTTTGGGGCACCGAGATCTAATAACTGATCTGTACTCATAAGAATTTATTTTACACACCTTGAGGCTAGTTATTCCTCTGTTAGAAATGTCAGATTCATTATATTCCGACAGTCTTCATAACCACTTGATAGTCTACAAACCCCTAGGTTTGATTCAGTTGACAAATAAAAATATTATTACTAAAGTTACCTGTAAGAATCTCTGTTACTGATGGTATCATGACCAGAATCTTCTTGTTCATCACCTGTCACACTGAAACAGACTTTCTTTCCATTCCTTTCCCCCTTTTCATTATCACTGTCTGCTGGTATTAAAGGCTCAGGCGTTTTACGTTCAGATTTGGGAGAATATGTTATTGAAGAAAGAAGGCTGTGAAACAACAGGAAAAAAACCCAAAAGAGATTAATTCATATTTTTTAAAAGGGAGCTAACAACAGGATAACATTTCTCATTACCATCCTCCAACTATCACGTCTATAATATATGAAGGGAACATCTTATTCAGTCCATATCTATTTGAAACAAGAGAAGGAAGTGACACATTCTGTTGTTGAAAAGTCCAACAGTTAAACCCATTAGCCCTACTAAATACTCAATCGTGTATGAGCCAATGATTCCAGCTGGGGAAGAAACACAGCACATTCTTGGACACTTGGGGTCAAATTTTATATTAACATAACTATTTTTAAATCTGAATCATGTACTTCTCAGCACAAATCAAGAAAACAAACCAAAGATACTGTATGCCTCTGAAAAGCATGTATTTTCACAATTACTGCTGTACCAGACAAGCCAGTTTGCATCACAAACTATTTTACTACAGCATTTTAAGGATCTTTATTAACATCTCTGTGTATTTCGTGACACTCAAAGTGTCTAAGCCACTATCACTAGTAAAACTGATGATCATTATAACAAGCTTCCGTGACGAGCACAAAAGTGACATCCAGCCAAGAAAAGAAAACAGTGCAGACTGCTACTTTCAGAACATGCACAAATACTAGAAGCAAAAACTTAATATTCTTGGGTGATTAACTCATACTAAAATGTTCTAATTTTCTTTCAAGATCAGAACAGCTATAATGGGCAATTGTCCTTTAATTCCTATTGCTCAAACACTCCATTAGAATGACATGTTCAAACTAATATTTGGATTTCAAAAGCAGCATTTTTCTTGCAAAAAACTACCTTCTAACAACCTGAAATCAGAAGACACTGAATTAAGCCTTTTTTCACATAAACTATTTAGACACAGTAACAGAGTTTTATTGAAGGAGCTGTCAGAAAGGACAACAGGCAAACTTTCTACTGAATACACAGCAGGATTCAAACATATATAATTTTGTTACACATAATTCTTAATTCTGTCAGGAATAGACAAATATTCGTCCCACATATAGGTAAAAGTACTGATCTGAACTGTAACTAGAATATAGAAATCTTATACTGAAGGTCTAATTTGGCTGGACTTCAAACCCACCCATCCACTAGACTGACATCTTTTGGGCTACATGATGCCCTAACACTTCATATCAGTGTGAAATCACAACTCAGCTCTTTGCAATCGCTTAAGTCACTGGTTAGCAGGATTCCATGAGTGCAGGAAAATAGACGGGGTCCATATTTTACATCAGTTGATTTATGTGCTAGAATACACATGCTCTTGAATTTGTGCTAAAATTCAATGTCTTATGAAAATGTAGACCTTAGGAAATCAGTGCTTCATATCTGTAAAACTTGCTTTCTTCATAAGAAAATATAAAAGGGGTTCAAAAAAGGATTACACAAATTCATGGTAGATCGTTCTAACGGTGCTCTTAAACCAAAAAAGTCCATTCCAAGAAGACCATGTAGTCCTGACTGCTGGAAGATGAGATAAGGACAAGGACTAATCTATACTAGGACAAAGACTAATCTATAGTTTTGTTTGTTCCTGTGTTCATGTTATCATCCACTTCAGAAACTGGGCCTTGGGCAGATACATTCTGGTAACTTCTTGTGGATTTTGTTGTTGCAAGAAAATAATGAAGAGTAAGAAATAAGCATAAGGAACTGCAATTTCAGCTCCTGAAAATATCTTCCTCTGAGTAATTATTTGTCAAGACACAGACAGACTATTATATCCTCTTCTTTTATGTGACTGTTTAGTCACTGCTGCCAAGAGCTCAGTAGAAGACTGATTAAGGTAGCTGGAACTTCTCCTAAGGGAGCTTTTCCCTTTCTCTCAGCATACAGGCTCTTCTTCTAAGGAAAATTTTTTTGCTGAACTACCATGAACAAAAGCTGGAACTCTGGATAACAGAGGTCTAGAGCTGGTAGTTCCTGAGGTCACTTAAGTGCTCTTAGAAACCCAGTTCAGGGAGTTTAGAACACACAAACCAAAATGTGGATGCAACTCCTCCCCAGTCATCAGGCTAAATATACTTTTGTTTGTTTGTTTTGTTTTTTCTTCTTAAACACATCACACACACATTGTATTTTCTTTGGAGATGGGCCTACCCCAAACAAAATTATCTTAGATGCTCTCAAAGGAGAAATGTGTGAATGAATAGTAAGTAACAGCTAGAAAGGCTCTATGAAGCGTATTTCCACAAACCAGAGAAATTTATATTCTCCGTAAAAAAAAATCCTCACTTATGGAATTAATCCTACAATGCAACCAAAAGCAACACAACCCTGAAAAACAAAACCTGCTATAGTTAGTCAGAGCATTAAAAATGGATAGCCACAAGCAGTAACAAAAAACCCCATGCAACCTGTTAGCTGCTTTTTATTTTTCTCACCCCACAGAGACTTTGAAAAAGTTCAAGCTTCTTGTATACAGACACCTTTCCAAAAAACAACTGGGATCACGAGAGCACACAGAGTGCATATGAACCAAGAACACAGCAGAGTCACCATACAGAACACAACTTGAAAAAGGATTTATTTCTATGTAACTCCTAGCATCAATGGGGGTATCTGCAATGGCACTAAATAAGCACTGTGATATTGTTGAACTATTTGAATGAGAACACAGTGGAATCTTGAGAGGCTGTAGAAAGGGGATACATGTGTATTTCTCTCTCTCCATCAGTACTATATTTCTTATGCAACCCAAACTCATCAGCAAGACATAACGTAGGTTGCTATGCAGACAACACTAGGAGTACACAACCTTCTCTTCAATATTTCCTTCCCACAATCCACAAGCTCTCACAGATATGCTCTTCAGATGAAACACTTGTTTTTCAATTCACTAAGAGATAGGAGAGGTTGAGTAGGTAACACTGCCTCAAAATTTTGAGAGCTGAAACAGACGCCAGTACTGACCTCAACACAGAGCAGACATATCTAGTAACATGAAAGAGCAACAGTTTTTCAACAGTACTGTTATGAAGGGTACCAAAGAGTCACTTAGCAGTACAATTTTTCTATCACACAGTATCATATAAATTCAGAATTTTGATACCATGTTCACATTTTCTGTCCTGAGAAAATTTTAATGAGGACTGATGATGATGATGATGATAATAACAACAACAATAAACAATTCTCTTCATAATAAGAAATTCAGTAAATAAAGACATCAATTTTATTGTTCTATGTCATAACAGAAAAGTTCTACTGTCTTTATAAAAAAATTTCAAGGATCAGTATGTTCAAGCATTTCCAGCTAGCTGCTGAAGTGTGAAAATTTCTAATTAAAGCACAGCTGTTGGATTACCCTATCTTATTACTCTGTCTTTCATTTCTTTGTAGTCCTAACTTTTATCTCAAGAGTTAATTAGTAGCTGTGACTATGTTCTAATATAATACACCATGTACTTCTGAACTGCTCACACCCAAATAGTCCTGACTTCCCTCTTCACTGGTCAGCACTTTTAAGTAGGTCCCTTGGCTATTCTGTTTCCTGTATAGAACCACTTTCCCCCACAGGAATTACACACTGGCTGTCCACTCAAAGTCCATAAGGAATAAAGCATGAAAAGTCTCATTCTTACAAATAGCCAAAGTAAAATATGCTAAATAAATCTGTGCACATTATACGAGATCTGCTACAAGGTCAGTGTACAGGAAATTTAGGAAAGGAAAAAGTAACGAAAGTCACAACTGTGTGACTCTAAAAATGTATATATGCATGTATATGCATATTCCTGTACACACAATTTATATGTGTGTGTGTATTTATATATATATTTATTTAAAAGAAAGGCTCAGAATTTCCTGTGCTTTTTTTGCATCACAGGCTCAAAGGAATGGAAAGGAAAGGTGTGGCAGACTGGCAACTGGAACTTCCTGAAATACTGACTGAGCTTCCACATATAATTTTCTGATTTCCTTGAGGAAGAGTGACAACACAGACTTTACAGGGAGTCATTTTTTAAGTGCACCCAAACACTGAAATTATCATTGATTTAATGAACTGACTTTGTGTTCATCGTGATAGTTAGCAAAACTACATAAAGGCATGGAAAACAACATTTTCTTAAAAATACTGAAGCAACTCTTGCTCTCATTCATTGCAGTATGTAAGATATTAGTCACTTATTACTATTAAACTATTACATTACTATTAGAATATTTTTTTAAAAATTCCATTTTTAAGTAACCACGAAAGGACAAATCACTCTACAGTATTCAAGATAACAGGAGAAGCAATGATACACCACTTTTCTAAACTGAAGATCATGATTGTCTTTTATAGTAAAAAGCCTGTTATTTATTTATATTTTCAAAATGAGCAATTTCTGACATTTGTATTACATATGGGATCTTCCAAAACTGGAATACTTCTCACCCCTCTTCATCCTTATCCCAAGACAGCAAATAGTCTAGCAGTCAATGTGCTTATCTCACAAATTAAAAAGCAAGTTATAAATCCTTGCCTTGAATTAGGACAAACTGTGTTGACACTGAGTCTCCCACATTCAAGTCAAGTGCCCTAATCACTCAAGGGTGGCTCTCCCTAGATAAACAGTTCTTCTTTAAGGTAAATTTGCTTTTGAGAAATGTCTAAAAGGTTAATACTCTTGCCCTAGGTAAACAATGCCTTACTTAAAAAATCATCTGTGGGACTACTTTGAAGAGTTCAAGAAAAGCCATTTTTACACCTCTGCCCTTTCTTTCCATTCTTAGTGAAATTTTAGGTGACACATTTGCCTTTTTACTCATCTCAAAATAATTAACTTTTCCACATTCTAGAGAAAAACTACAAACTAAACTGTGCGGGAAAAAAAGATCAGGTTCACTGTGAAAAAGATTGAAATATAACATTACCTACATTCAATTCTTTACCTTATTTCAACTCTGTCTGAAGTCAGCATTGATTCCTACATTGCACAAAAACAACACCCAGATTTATCATTCTCTTCAGTGAAAAAAATTAAAGGCAAGTCCAGATGGTAACATTTACTTACTCATCTATTTGACAGACACATGTTTCCACCTCTTTCAGTGCAGCCTGTAATTTGAACAGCAATTTCTGATAGACATCCTGTGTTTCTAAATCTTCTTCTTTTAAAAGGTACCTCAGACCATGGCCCTCTTGCTGGCCAAGAGACTGTCCTGAAGGGGCAGCCATAGTAGTGATGGTATGTTGGACATAAATCATGGGATTCAGTTTGCCTGGGAACAATCCAAAGAGATTACATCATAATCTTTTTTTTTCAACATACTTTGTGAAGTTAGTAAAATACCTAACAGACATTGAAATATTTTCCCTTTTGAAATGTCAAGTAATTATTTAATTTTCCATTTAATTTGCATATGAAATTCAGGCTATTTAGGAAAAAGTTATTGTTAAATGCTGACAATCCTTTATTACGCTTTAAAATTAATCTAAGTATCCAAAGTAGGGTGATTTCACAAAGGCTTATCCTTAATTTTAATATTTGTGCTATAAACCTAAACTAATTGCCTTTTAAGACTCTCTCAGATGCACTGAAAGTAGTTCTTTCAAGTTCAACTGACTTACCTTGATCAGTATTTTTATTTTCCTTTTCATGGGAAGAATGTTTCCTGCTGTCCAACTGTACACCAAAGGCACTACCAAGGGAAGTTGAGGTTTTAGGGTAAGAGACTTCCATCACATTAATATGGCAATTCGTTGGACAGAAATCACTGCTGTGAAGTGGTGAAATCTTTGACTTAGCTTGTTTGAAGGTCGGCCAAGCTCTGTTTTTTAATACTCTTGAAAACTAGGAGTGAGAAACAAAACCAAGTTTCGATTAGCAGCTCTTGATGTGTCAGCACTTGGTGACAATACTTGTGTACCTGACTAGAGAAAAAAGGTTTAAAATATTTCAGTTATCCTTGACTTCAGATGTCTTGACTTAGTGATTTTCATCTTTCTCTACATGAGAAAGAAAAAGACTTTTCATTTTATATTTTAAGAGATTTTTGTTAAGTAAAAAATATTTTAAGATGTAAATAGCTTTGCAAACAAAGAGATAGGATATATTTTCCATGAAACATAATAAGAAACTAAATGTCTTTCTGGGGAGAAACTCTGGAACTGCTTTATGATCCAGTGCTGTACTGGCATGACATTTATGAACACCTGCAGACATAGATGTTTTTAAGCCAATGTCTTGCAACAATTTATGAAATTTTTGTCTGATGCTATAATAAAGACAGAATTAAAAACTATTAATTCTTTCCTAGACTAACACCTCTTCTCTCCCCGCATTCTCATCCCCCCTCTTCAAGCAATGAGGAATGCTTGTTTTGGCTTTTTTTCCCCTGTTTGATGGTCTAATTCTAATACAGTGCTTAGCCATATCTTCTTCACTCTAACACCTGAAATTTTTAAGCACTTTTGAACAGGCTTAGTGTTATTTGAGTTTTAAGATGAGAAGATGTCAACTCAAATGGTGAAGACTTAACTGTACTAAATTTAGACATTCAGAAAATCCATCTACTTCAGAATCATAAAAGCAATGCTCTCCCATAGAAGAGACACTTCTCAGACTAAAGTAAGATTTTGTCAAAATGTGCCCTTCTCAGTGCAGTTTGTTGTTAGGAGAGAGTTTTTTTCTGGCAAGACATAATCAGTTCCAAGCCCCTGGTATTTTAATCACAGTATCTCTTCAGTCAAAATATTATATATTAGTCTTGAGCTATGGACCATAGCTCAAGAATAAGAATATTTTTAAAGTCAACTTGCAAAGCTCCTTCACTAATAAATGTCAGTACAAATTCACTCAGTCAGGTTTTGACTAACACTTCAGTTGAAGAAAGGCACGTCCCTTCTGCATAGTAACACGTTTTTGTGCTGGGACTTAAATTTCTGTTTATTTTGGTGTCATATTACTTCAGCCCAATGAAGATTTGATGGATTAATTACATTTAAGTCTTTAGATCATGACAAAATCTGGAAGGTTAGAAGAAATCCAATTATGGAATTGTTCAAAGGCTGAAGAATGTAGAAATCGTTAAGAAGGGCACTAAGGACATTCAACGATGAAAATGTTTCTGCAAGCAGTACATATTTCACATCTCAATCTCCCACACATCCTGCTCCAGAGAGACCAAATGCCTGGCTATGATTTAATCAGGTCATAAGTCAGGCCCAGAATTTTTTTCATATATGTGTTGAGAAACATCTGGGACTCATGGCCCTGGACTTGAGGTCTATTATGAGCAAAATATTCTGATAATAATAATAGTAGGAACTGCAGAAATCTAGAGCTTCTATTTATAGCATTCGAACTTTCACAGTGAATCCAGGAGCCAAGCTGGGATCAGGCACTCCGAAAGTCTCCTGTAACTATGGTTACCTTTACCTTGCCAAGAAAACGACACATCTATCCCTGAAATTCACTGCGTTACTAATTGTCATTAAAAGCTGTAACTGTGAAACTAGTGATTTTTGAGCAGATGAGCTTGAAAGTGCAGTTTGTATCAGCAATACCTGCTTTCAGACAGTATAAGCACTATGAAAGCTTCCCTGAGGCAGTTTGCTTCATATTCAGCAAACACAACAAAATTTCATTTATTATCTTGGCCTCCTGTCTGAAGACTGTATATCATGATCAAATTTTTCGGCAACAGAAAACATATAAACAACCTACATGTTATTTGGACTCTAAATACACTATTATTAATGTTAAAACTAATGAATTTTGTTTTTTAAAAAAAAAGGTATTTTGAGTTTTAACCAATTTGAAAACATGGAGGTTTGTAATTCAGGCAAACAACAGAGAGATCAGAGGTTTAGTAATGCAGTATCGGAATCCACCTGATGTCCATGACTCAGCTCATTTTATTCCATCGCTCTTGTCAGAGAGCCTTTGGCCTTCATCCTACTGAAGCTACAGATATTCCTAACAGTTCTCCTACTTTTCCTTTGAAAAATAAGAAAACATTATCCATTCTTATCCATGCAACTTTTAGAATGTGTGAAGCTTCTACATTCAACAACTTCTCCTTTCCTTTTTTTTTTTTTTTTTAAACTTTTTGCATGTTAACTCTCAGAACTGACCTACTGGTAAACATCACAACTCAGATCCCCAACCAAGATTAGACAGGGCAGTGCTAGTTCTATGGAGCCATTTTGAGCCTACTTCAAAGTAACTCCACACGTCCAAGATTTAGGATATATGGGAGAGAAAGTAGAAGCCTAAATGAGAAAATAAGTTTGCATTAACAGATTGGAAAATGGTTCATTCACTTATGTCCTGCTTAGTTAAACAGCTGTAGAAAAATACACATACAGCAACTGGGTCATAGTCTGGGTTATTTATTCATTCACATGTCATTAATTTAGATCTCAAGCATATGAAAGTCAGCACCTTCTACATTTTTCCGTGCTATAATGTTTTATTAACCCAAGTCAATCTAACAATTTACAGAGCTGTTACTATTAAGAGTCATACTAGAAAAAATCACACCAATTTGAAGGGCATAAAAGTTGAATAAAGGGGTAATAATCTGGTATTTAACATTAAGATGCATCAGAAGGAAACAAAGATTTCTTTTCATTATTGCTTCATTTTTGGTTAACATCTGCAAATTCACTAGTGTATTGGTTTAAGGCATTTACAAGAATTATGAGTCTTTTGTGGAAATATGCATTATCTAAAACTGAACACAGCAATCAGGAAAGGATACAAACTATCCACTGTCTAAAAAAGGACAATAAAGAGCATGGTTTGAAAACAATTTATGCAATTAATCAATTTAGGCATTCACACCTCAAAACAACTAGACTTTCAGCCACATTTTTGTCATTGTAATACACATTTTGAAGAGCTGTTCAAACTATACAACATTCTCCTGTTTTTCCCTTAAAAGACAAATATAACCAAGCTTAGGACATGCCGGTCATACCTTTTTATAACTAGAGATTCTTCGGTAGATATGCTCAATTTTCTCACTGCAAATGACACTGAATTTACTTTGAAGCTCAATGGGAATCACTTCATTTAAGGAACTGAGGCTGTTGCAGTTCTGCACAAAATGTTCATCGCTTTTTGCCAGTGCTTCAAGAATCTAGGATAATAAAAACAAGAGCAGTACATTATGAAATAAGTTGATTAAAATTTCCCCTTACTTAACCCCTTACTAATCATCTCATAGAATTAAAGCTGGAAAGCCTGATAATCAGTTGCTTTTTAACATTATGGGGAATGGTGAGTAACAACAGTGAATGAAACTCGGGAAGCAAAGAATCAAAGAATCATAGAATCAACCACTTGGAAAAGACTTCAAAGATCATCAAGTCCAATCCTACCATGGTTACTAGACCATGGCTCTAAGTGCCACAGGAAGTTTCTTTAAATCTATTCCCTGCTAAGTTATACACATAAGTACTTTTCTTTGGCTTCTCATGACATTGTCTGATTATGGATTTACTACTAATTTCCTACTAATGTAACTACTATGGCTCCTCTGAAATACATTATCTGCTGTATTTACTTGATCAGAATATATTATGCAAAGCTGATGAATTAATTCATTACTTGGTCTTGCAGTTTAAGTGATACTAACACATTAAAAATGCATACAAGAAAACTGAGTATTATCCTCTTGTATATTCTGAATACAAAACCAGGTAACAGGCTACAGGATAAGCTGTATGGTCCAGCAAAGTCTGAAATCTTGCTATGATGGAAATACTACCAGCAAATGATAGTGAGAGAAAACTAAACAAAAGTTATGCTTAAGAGATGAGGGTAGAATATAGTCCTTTATTTTTGAGTTAAAGTATTTCAGGCATTGAAATTCACTGTGCTATGGAACTTGGGAGGTGCCTATTGCCAGTTGGGTCCAGCTATATCCTGGGAGAGCCCCAGCAGGTTGAATTAAGGGAAGTCTTTAACTCTTCTGTTATAGTGTTAAGTTACGGTATTAAAACACTCCAGTGACTTTAGTTACAACTTTATGCTTCCTTTATGTCAAGTTCAATTAATAATACAAATTTAAATAATTCAAGCGGAGGGTTTTTGCAGCTGTACTTTCAAAAAATTGCATTCAAACCCAGTAACTTCTGCAGCACAAGTTTGGACAGTTTCTCATCACACTAGTTAACACAGATTTGCAGTCTAGGAAAGCAGCTCAGGATTATTTCACTCCCCTACTACATATGATGCAGAATACAGCTGTTTAAAAATGCAAAACAACAATAAAAACACAGTAAAGCAAGACACACATGGAAAGAAACATAAGACCCCACTGAACACACAGAGAAGTTTATATTTAGAGCATTTCAAACCATTTGCAGACAGTTATATTTGATAAAGTACCACTGAAATTCCTGGTATTGTCATTTGAGTAGAGACCTTATTTTTCTACCAGTCAACCCTTTGTAGACATTTAAATCACTATTAACTGAAACGAGCTTAATATTACCATAAAAATCATCCCATTACAACTCCTTATTGGCTTTTAATAATTTTAAAATCTTTAAATAGCCAGCCTAAACACTAAGGGTGATGACACTATTATGTAAGGCCAGATTCAGTGTGCAGGAAGCACCTCTTTACTTAATTACTTCACATTCAAAAATTAAAAAAAAAAAAGAAGTCATGTTATTGCTCCATTGGTATTAAGCATAGTAAAAATGAACAGATACAAAAATTGCCTCATACCTTTGCAGTCAAGCTGAAAAATCCCTTTGGTTCAATCATTTTTTCTAAGACATGGCACTTTATTCCAGCTGTGCTGTCATACTCATAAACCACTCCATACTCCAGATGAACATTGTCAACAGTCAGACTCACATGATCTTTCTTCCCATCAATTATTGCCATAGTGTTAAATTTGTCAATTACCTCTAGAATAAATAAAGTAACACAAATCAGATGGCAAGTGCTGGCCAATAAACAAACCAAAAAGGATACAGGCAAACAAGTATGTTCTGATCATTCTAGTTAAAAACATTCATCAAAACCCCCAGCTACCAGCTGAGTTATTTAAAAATCAGAACACCAGTAGGTTTATAGATTCAAAAATACTGGACTGCAGAACAGGCAGTAGTCTGTCTTTACAAACAGTTATAGAAGGGAACTAATTCAATTTCATTTATAATCCAGAGACATTAGAAAAAGCATCAAAAAAAAAGGGAAAACTGAGAATTTCTAATTAAACTGGAAGAAAATGACCACGATAAGTGTCAACATTCAGAAATGAAACCACAGTATCTGCATTTGCCCAGAGAACATAAACACAGCTCACATTTTAACTGTCTCTTTAATTACCAAGATGTATATGAATGCAGTTTTATCTAAATGTTAATTGCCTGAAAATAATTTGAAGGATAGCTGTTTTGTTATTTCTCATGCAGTAATGACTAACGCATCTAATTTGCCATAAATGATTACTAGTTGTGAAAATAAATCAGGTAATTCCTAGGATTAAGTATCTTACAAATGAAAATGGAACAGATTTTCCCCAAAGTGTTCACAGAAGCTTTGTCTCAAAATGAGAAAGGTAATAATTTTCAGAGAACAGCATGTTAAATTTACGTGTTTAGAATACCTAAAAAAGCAAATCCTTATGTAAAACACATCTTACGGTCAACTCAAAATTTTCTCTCTGAAAACAAACCCACTGCCTACATTTTCCTTGCCACTACACCAACATGTTGAGCAACAACAAAATCAAAACAAGCATCACATACCTTCCACTTTGCAGTCAAAGGCATCCCCTCCATCATCTCCAGAGGGCTTGGTGTTTGTTTTCTGAAGATCTTCCTGTGCGCTTTCAATGCTGTTGTAAATCCACTGTATAGAATCTTGCTAAAATAAACAACAACAAAAAGGAGATCTAGAGAAAGCTTTGTAAGAGCAATTGATAGAAACTATTTCACTGCTCTGAAGCATAAAATAGTTGTTTTAATGCCCTGATTATTATCAGCTTTATTGCCTCATGAGGTCTAAGTTTAAAAAAAAAATAATCAAAAATTACAGAGAATTTTGGCATTGTATGAAACCATCAAAAAATTTTGGCGAGTTAGTTATTTCAGAGTATACTGTCATGAGACAGTATGAAATCTGTGACAGCATGACATTCATCAGCTTCATGTCTCTGCCAAAAATAATTTAAGACATTTCAAATCAAACTGCAGATTGAAAAATATTTGAGACAAGAAATGGTGAAAAAAAATAAAGAGAATCATTTTTTTGTTTTGCTCAACATGCTGTGCATCCACAAATGTGCTGGAAAATATTATGGAATATCAACCAAATAAACAGTATGTACAGTTAATCTATCACCCATGTGTCACTGGCACAAAGAACATATTCTACAGCCCTCATTACTTATATTTGCCTCTACTACACTTATTTTACTAGATATTTCTTACTTTTTTCCCCAGATTAGCAAAACCCCCCAAAAGAACAGAATCATGGGCCCCAACAAATCCAGCATCTTATGTGACTGAGTGACACGTGAGCACATGTGTCATCCAACCTATGCAGAAGCCACATGTATGCCTCCCATCTTGTTCTCCCCAGTCCATTGCTCAGACACATGTCCATCACATGCTTATGGAAGGGTCTATCAAGTATGGCATCTCCAGACTACTCTTCTTCGACCCTTACACTTCAAAACCGGCTTGAAAGACAGTTAATCACTCTCTCTCCAACAGCTACAGCACAATAAATGATATGATTATGACAAATCTGAATTCAGAGACTTCAAAAAGAACTTTGTGGAAGAATTCAAAGTTAAGCAAAAACAGTAAAAATTTAGGCTGAATGTTAAAACCTTCATGCAAAGTGCCAAATACATCCAATTAACGTTTGCTAATATATAACATTCAGCTTTATCCCGTCAATCATCAACAACTAAATATTTGTATGATTAAGGCCCTCTTTCTCTTTAGGTTTCCTAGATTCACCTGTGTCTTACTTTTCATTCAACGGCACTGAACCATCTTAACAAGAAGGCTTAACTTTCAGGTTCTTGGCTGATTTTTGGAAGACAGCTATGCAGAAGCTGTTCAACAGGAACACTTCTGAAACCCATACTTCTTTGCAGGTGCACCTGAAAGCTTGCTGGTTATTTATGGATTCTTACAGGTTTGCTCAGCAGCATTAAGACTCCCATGCCAATCTCTAATAGGATGCACTAACTACTTAAACAAGAAATCCCTCATTCAGAAGTAAACACAAGATCTAATGCAATACGACTTGGAGCAATGTTCACCAAAATCATTATAGAGGCACAAACTAATTATAAGTCTGTCACATCATGATTAGCATCACTGCAAAGAAATTGCAATTCGAAGAAGCAAAATCTGCTCTCAATTTTCTCTATCCAGGCAAGACAGAAAGAAGATAAACATTGTCCAACAGAAGTTACAGTTATTCACACTGCAAGAATTTGAAATGAAGCTTCATGCTCCAGGCAAGCAGGAAGACTCCTTATCCTGAGAAGTAGAAGATAAACAGAAAAAGATCCTCTTTCAATTATGCAATTGGTAACCACAGGAGAGACTGCAATATTCGTAGTAATTAAATGATAGGCTAATGCACCGTACTTACAAAACAGGAGAAATCCACTCATCTTCCAAATAATAAGAAAACCCCCAACTTTCTGAATAGGAAACGAAATTTTAGCTTTCTTGGCACCAGTGGGAATACTACCATTTATTTCAGTCTAGACAGCTCTTCCATAGTTTTTGATAGCACTACATCCTAAATGAAGTTTTTCCTGTCAGTCTGGGGAACTTCAGTTATCTGTGATTTGCTGAACTATGATCAGCTACTTTTTAAGATTGAAATAAATACTCTGTATAGGAAAAACTCCAAGTTATTACAGAAGTGGATTAAAAAAACCAAAGCAATTCTTCATGTCAAGGCATTCATGCCAGCCAACATTAATCAATCCTCTTTGGATGTCACTAATATCCATAGGAAGTCTACAGTTATACACAGAGAGAACACAACTGCTATAGAGAATTTAATTTATCTTTTTTTCAAGTCCGTTTAGCTACAAGTGCACAAAACATCCTCTCTTTACTAGAGTACATCTTCCTTTAAAGAATACGTGAGCTTGATCTTGACATGCTGTGCAACAACTTCAATTCTGTATTAGAATTTAAACATCCAGAAAACATTTTCATAAAGATGGTATTTGTATGATACAGTTCTAACTATATAATTCTTATATCTACGCAGTAGGTGTGGAAGAAGGATTTCACTCTTGATTTTAATTGGATTTTTCTCCTCAGTGAACATGTACTGGAATAGTTTGTGAAGTTAATTAATGATATTGGTTTGCAGTTTATGAAAAATTTGCAGGGACTTGGAAAAATTACATTATAGAATCCAGTTGATTTTGGTTTTCATCCTTGAAATTTGTTTTGGAAGCCTGAGATTTGCTCTTAAACTAACATGAAAAAGATAACAGAATTTGCATATGTATACTTTAAAAAAAAGGAAATTTTGAGTCCTTGAATGCATGTTTATTCCCAAGATTGGAATGTAATGGGAACTCAGACTTTTATAGATGGAATATGTGCACTGTGCTCTCTGTGAAGTGCTACAAAATTCTGGAAGATGATCAGCTTTTTGCACTGCATTCTCCTGCTGTTGAGCAGGCAGCAAGCTGCGTGATTCCCTCTCCATCAAGATGAGAATATACCTCAGAATGCTTTCTGCTTAGAACTGCAGAAATACTTGAAATAATCCTTTAAAAATACTATATAAAAATTATCTCTAAGCTTAGATTTATTTCAGTGCAGAAATTAAACAGTCCTTGAACATCAGCAATATATTGAGCAATCTTCAGCTTTTATATTTCAACCAGCTTCCTTTCAGTTTTATTCAGCATTCCTTTCCCCTCACCCCACTCAAACTCAACAGACATGTGGACAGAGATAGTTTGTTGACTTTGACTGAAAAGAAACTAGGAAGAACATGTGTAAGGGTCCAAACATGTGTAAGGGTACAAAGAGAGACATACCTGCATCGGCCGCCTGTACTTCCTGCATGCTGTGACATGAGCAATAACACTTGCATGAGTCTCTTTGCTGACATTGATTCCATTCACTTTGATTATGCACTGGCCAGGATGGAGACCTGCCACAGCTGCCACTGTTCCTATTAATAAACACCCACATAGTTAACAGACTTCTTTTCCTAAACATCTCCTTTAAAGCTTACAGCCTACAAGCCTGTTACTTTTTTATCAGAACCTGCTCTCACCAATTCTCACATACTTCCCCTGACCACAGGGTGCTCCTGCAGGCAGCTCGACTCCAAGAAAATGGAGTTTTCCAGCAAATGACTCCATAGAAAAGGACCAGAAAATTTTCAAAAGGCTGTTTTATAAAACAACAACTGTTGATTAGTAATATGAAAATGTAGAAAATTTGTCTTAAGGAAAAACACCTTTAAAAAAATAAAATGGCTCTGGCTCGAATGTCACTAATTACAACTTAAACTACTTTTATTTTCAATACTTTTATATGTTCAAGCTTATGAGCTTCTCGATTATTTCAGGTGTTTCTATTTTACATACAAAACAGAAGCTTTCTGACAATTCATGAAGAAGTACCAGAGCCTACCAGAGTTGCCTGTTAAACATTAAGTGAAATACCCAAATCCAAAGGTATTTCCAAGGATCTTGTTCTAGTTTCCATCTTTCCTACCAACTCAATTATAGCAGAGTGCCTTACAGCTTTAAATCAAAATACACAAAGATAATTACGTAGGATATCTCAAATTTATTTATTGGGGAGGAACCAAAACAAAACATTCTCTTTAAGCAACATAAAATATATGGTTCAGTGATTCATTTTCACAATGGAATAACCACCTTGGGAAAATCTTTTAGCCACTGAATAGGTACTACAAAAATAGCAGCTGTCTCCAGGTCTTTTCAGCGTGACAAAAACCCACTCCTGAAAGACAGCCTGCTGGAGTATGACCTCAGTTCCAGCTACCTGAACATTCACATCCTTACGTCTCTCTTGATACTGCCACAGAGGTACCAAAGAAGTAAAAATCTACTGCCTAGAGACTGCAAGGCTGAGGTGCAGAAGCTAGCTGCTATGTAAGGAAAGGCTAGACTGAATTTACAGGGCTGACAAATAGAAAAGCTTGTCACAGCTTCATGACTCGTCAGTTGAGCATATTTGACAAGGAAATAACTTATAGAATATACCTGAATTTCCCCCATTTTAGGAACTATCACTTTAGATTATAGCTGCATTTTAAATCTAATATAAAAGAAAGTCACTGGAAATTACACCATTACCAGCTATTGCAATCTCCTCTCCCCCAAAAAATTATTTAAAAATAAACATCTAAATAGGCCTTATTAAATATGTCTCAAAAAAATCTCTCTCGTCAAAAAACCCAAGGTCCCAATTCAGCAAAGTGTTTAAGCATATGCTTAAAATCTTTCAGGTTTAGCAAACCACACAAGCAAGCACTTGCATACTGCTGAGGCTAATTGGAATAAACTATGTGCTTAATGAATAAGGATAAGCAGTTGAATCAAGATCCAGGTGCAGAAATAATTATCACATCAGCTCAACAGTCTGTAGTTTATTATCTTTCTCTCAAAAATCTAATTTCTGGCACCATGGCCTAGAAAAAAAGTCATCAAACTCTGTCCAAATCTGGCTGCTTTGCAGATCAGTTCACTTTAATTCCTCAGCTATAAAGGCAGCAGGGGGCAAAAGGACACCACCGACCCACAAAACCAAAGAATGCTGCAACTTCTTTTATCACAAGTGCACCAGTCAAAAACATACTGAGTAAGGGATGGCAAGTATTTGAC
This sequence comes from Acanthisitta chloris, assembly GCF_000695815.1. Classification (NCBI taxonomy): domain Eukaryota; kingdom Metazoa; phylum Chordata; class Aves; order Passeriformes; family Acanthisittidae; genus Acanthisitta; species Acanthisitta chloris. The sequence continues at coordinate 111,380 of NW_008678477.1, forward strand.
AATCACATCCCAAAATGGACTCAACAGCATTTAGATGAAACACCTGCAATTACTGAGACAGACTAGTATGTGTGGTGCAGAACCACACAGCCACTTAACAAATTAACACTCAGGAAGTGACTGGTTCCCAACAATCATTCATTGGAGAAGGTGATTTTGCATCCATCAGTTACTCCTTCATCTGTAAAGAGTGCATGGCTTTAACTTAACTTTCCTACACTGGTGTAAGTACATACCAAAAAAAAAGTTGGAAGATCTATCCGAAGCTTATAGAGCATATGAACACAAATAATAATATCTGTTTCTATTCAACAGTGTTTGTTATTTTGGGGCAGAGGCAGATCTAAGCTGGATCACTGGACCTAATTTTGATCTACCTCAGCCAAGCTATTTAGATTTTAAATACATATTTTGCAGTACCATTGACAGCTCTTATGGCTCACCTCTCCCAACAGCATGGACAACTGACGGGCCAAAGCCCCGAATTTGGAATCCAAGTCCATCTGCAGAGTCAGGAATCTTCACCGTCCTGATACAAGCAAAGATTCAATATTAATGTAGCAAAAGCTAGCATTTTGTTATTTAATATAAAAATGAACAGCAACAAGTAGGTTACAAGGGTGTAAGGCTCCACACTTTAACTCAATTCACAGTTTCAGATTCTGCATCATTCATATTCCAGATACTGTGCACCACTGACATCAGAAAGAAGAGCAAGCTGAGACAGCAAAAACAATGTATTTCACATGGAAATTCAATATGCCAATTACAAATAAAACACCACCTTAGCTTTAAAATTCCTCCCAAAGGGACTGCCATTTGGGTAAGCTGCCACAGCACAGCAACACTGAAAGCCCTGGGAAGGCAGGCAGTCTCTCATCCAAGAGGACAGAGCCTAGGGACCACAGATCTCAGTAGGCCTGGTCAGAATGAGCTGCAGAGGACTGCAGAGCCTAGATTAATATTACAATTTGTTAACATCTAAGTGTCTACTTGGTGAGTTTTCTTGAAAAAATGTTTTGTTTGCATTTTTTCTGAGCAGCTACGAAAAATACTGAGTTTTGTAAAGCAAGAATCATCTATTCATGTGACTTGTAAGCACATTGTGCTACGCTCCGGTTTGGTCTAAGAGCAACAGTAATAAACCTATTGACAAATCTGAACAACAAAAACACAGTTCTGAGAATCAAAATTCTCATCAACTCCTTAAAATGAAGCCCCAAGCTCACCCAAAGTAAGTTAGCATACCCACATGATATCAGCTCAGGGTCTAGAAAAAGCAACACAGCTGCATTAGCCCTTATCAGAGCTAGTTAGCTCATGCATAACAGTGCACTGATTTAACTTTGCAGCCTTTCCTTCCAGAGTCAGCTCTGTTGTTATTTCAGGGATCTTTGCCCTGAGCTCCATTTGCCACTGAAAAAGTAAACAAATTCAAATTGATGCTGAAAAGTGATTTTCAAATACATTTGGACTGCAACAAACTTGATCTACAGGGATTTTTGAATAATATAATTGCATAATTTCTTGTACTTCTTTTTTTTTTTTCTAGTATACATAATGTTTAACATTTGGAGATGATAATCAGAGATGAGATCCAAAACTCAGTGGAGATTATAATCCTTTTAAAATGTTCAAATATTACTGAGATTAATAAATTCTCATTTGAAATATTTTTGTAAGTATAGCATAATTAAATGTACTTACATATTAACTAATGTTGATATAATCTATATGGCTGCATTCTGAAAATGCTTTGCAAACGTGCTAATGAACTATGAAAGACCATCACTGGCACTTTAGGCTAAGAATTTACGAGAGAACTGTCTCTTCTGTCAACAGAGTTGCGCTAGCAGCAGCTCCTGACAAAAAGCAGGCGGCACCGAGAAATTCTTCAACTCCTGTGAACACTTCATTCACTAGACCATCTCCGTCAACCTTGAAATTCACCCACAAGTTGTGTCAGAAATTAAACCAAGATCTGCATTAAAAAAAGGCCAAGATATGCTTTTATGCTTGCTACAACACTATGATTGACTGGTTTGGGGGATTTTTGGGTTGTTATTTTTGTTTGAGGGGATGGGTGTTGGAGTACCAGTCCAGATGAGCATCTTCATGCCATATTTCTTTCTTTACTCTTTTCCCCTTTCTGGGTGGCATTTAATTTCTCAAGACTTATTAACAGGAGAAATACATCTCCATTCTGCCACTGAGCCAGAGCCATTTCTGAGCGAGGCACTCTGTGTGTGCTGTCTGGTAACAGAGGATGGCTCCTCTTTACTCTGCAAAATTTGATCAAAATTACTTCTGACCAGTTTTTCTTAGTCTCCTCCTTCTTTGGTATGTTGTAACATACTGCAACAACTGCATTAACTTCACTAATAAGCTCATTTAGGTATTTACTGAACCCAGCCATTAGGCCTTACTTTATATTTCTTTTATGCAACAAAACTTTCATTTCGGTAGGAGTGGTCAAAACTTTACACAGAAATGCATCTGTTACATAAAGATGAAGAGCTGTTTACTTGGCCCTGCTGTTTACACAACCAGCAGGCATGCTGGAGGGGCCCATTAGAGCACAGAGTCTGACTATGCCAAACCAGCAACTAATCCCCAGACAGAGGAATTTGTTTAATTCACACACTGAGAGATAAGTGATCAAAACTGTCCATACAATCAAGGAAACTTCATTTACACTTGAAGTTCCTGCATGTATTTAAAGTGGCAGAGCTGGAGATTTAAAGCACTTGTGTTTCACTTTTGCTGACTCACAAATGTAAGTAAAACAAAATCAAAGCTGATCAAATCACTTGACTTTACAAAGTCAGATCAGATACAGCATTTAAAATAACTTTACAGTAGTGCTGTCTGAAGTTCCACTGGTCTTTTAAAATTCACTTCAATTGTAGTTTGTAAAATTTCCCCCAAAGGCAGGACAACTTACTCCCGTGGTTTAGTGCTCATCAGAACCCGCAGGGGCTGTCTGCTGTTTAAACAGGCTTTCAGGAAGCAATCCACTTCACTGAAGGGTCGCAGAAAAACCAGGTCACCGTTAATGGCAAAGATTTTCTTCCCAACTTCCAAGCCTGCCATCTAGAAAACAATAACCATTGTGTATTTGTTTGCTTTTTACAACCACTAACTTTATGTTTTCTTTGCTGGCATGCAACCCCAACAGGAATAATGATATGCACATTTTCTTTACATTCTTTGCAATTCCTTCACATTGTACACACAAAGGACTTACACCACAAAATGCTTCTAAAACCAGTTAAATTGATGGGAAGGGTACAGCAAACACTCATTCTGAAGAGACCGAAATACAAGACCTAGTCTTAATCAAGATTTTATGAGAGTATTCCAATATCTGCTATACTTCTAGTAATTAACATAACAGCTTTGATTAAGACATTCATTTTATGATAGTACTTAATTTGTGCATCCATCATTTTCCAAAGGAACTAAAGCTTCTTTTCATAAAGACATGGTTAATATTTTACCAATTGAATATTTATTAAGCTCCAAAACAAAACACTTTTAAAACTCTGGTTTAACAAAAAGGAACTATCACCAGTTGAAAGGCAGGAGTGCACAGAGCGGCTCAGGGTACAGGCCAAGCCCTAGCACTACCCGAGATAATGGCAGAACCTGACTGGTAGAAATCACCCTATATAGCTCTGTGGCTGCATTCTATTATTGATTTGCAGTATCTATTTGTATCTTAAATTTCAATTCCACAATCAGATTTATAAAGCCTTGAAGTCTAAGTCCAAATATTTTCCCTGAGGAAGAGACTCGTTCTTTATCTTTATATATATAGAGACTCCCATGCAGTTCAGTAGAAAATGAATTTACCTAAAGAGCATCTTAAAGCAATACTAACAAATAGGAAGGATCTAATTTATTAATTCAGATTCTCAAATTCTAGACTTTATCAAAAACTTGGTACATCCTTTATTATGAAATATATCAAGTACAATGCGCTGACTAGCTTTATATTCATTTCATATTCTACCAAAAATGTTTATTCCACTCAGGACTGATGTCATCACTGGAACATTATAAAATGCATAAAAATAAAATTATTTATAATTTAAATTTGTAATACACAGTACCTCAGCATTTGATCCTTTCTCCACCACTTTAATAATTGGCACCTTATTTTTATCTTCTAAACCGAAACCATAGGTGCCTTCATTAGATTTAATCTGAAAAACAAAATGGTTTAAAACATTCTTCAGAAAGCATTAAGAAAAACTAAAGTTTATTCTCATTAGATAAAAATAAACAGTGCTAATTTATTGTTATTATGACAAATTTTTTTACTCATCAAAGCATACAATCATTGAGTTTCACTCACCAGTAACGACTTGGCTATGACATTTTCCACTACTTTCAGGTCATGTTTCATGAGTCTGTGCTTCATATTTGATCCTTCCATTTCTTCATCCGCATAAAAACGGAACAGCAGTGGTTCATCTTTAAATTCACTTTTCTCTAACACTGTATTATAGAAACCCGCACATTAATTCTTTTTTTTTTACCTTTTGAATATCATGTATTTCATGAACCGTAAAATACTGAACACGCATGCACATATGGAATGCTAGCACACTATTTTTGCATGTACGAATCTAAGGAAATCTTTTTTAACAGCCAACAATTTTTATTTGGATCCATTACAGATAGGTATCATTAAGCTCATTTTCAACTGCAACATCTGGATTCCACCAGGTTCGGGAAGACATATTAGCTTGAAAAGGTTTTAGTGAAAATGCCAAGCACAATGTTTCTTCCTAAATGGGATCTGAAAATATGATTTTAAACAGTTCTGCTGGGCAGCCGCTGAAGATGCTCACCACCACCAAGTTTTCACACTCTCCAGAGAGTGAAGCATGCCAGGTTCAGTATTAGAAATGGGTTTGGTGGGGATGAGGAAGCAACAAGAACAGCAGATGGATGCAGTTTGCATGTTTAAAAGTCAAAGGAAAAAGAATGAACAATGCCAGAGAGAACATCAATTCTCCCTCCTTCTCTAATAAAAGCTGATAAAAAAATTTATTCCTCTTTTCATTTCAGTAAATGACCTACTGCTTCTTTGATCCTTTCACTGAAATCTTCCCTCTGACGGTATTAAATGGGACCTTGTTCACCTCCATTCTTATAGCAGACACTATAAAATTGACTGAATATAATTTTCAGAGGATACAATAGCTATCTTTTTTTCTTCAAGATTGTAACATAGGTCTCTTCAGTGATACAATGGAAGAACTTCCCATCTGTTCTGTAATATCTTTATCAGCCCCTGCATTTCCTTCCAACTATGTAGATAACATCAAACAGAAAGTAAACATAGCTTGTAGAGAATGCATTTACTTACCATGGTGCATAAACCCATTATCACAAAGAGCTACACCAAATATCATAGCTTCCTCCCTCGTCCGGCAATCTCCCTGTTAAACCATAGCGTATTTGTTAAAATATATTTTAATATAGCAACAAAATGGAATCTGTGCACAATGGCACAACCTCACAGGGATGGCAATGGCTGCAGATTATATCTACCCCCACCACCTTTACATATACATTTTGAGCCTACATATATAAAATAGTATATGCATGTTTACCATAGAATCAGAGAACACTTTGGGTTGGAAGGGACCTTCATGTGCTGTAATGCCTTACAGTTACAAATAAATAGATAAACATTTTAATAATACTGCATTCTCCATAAAAATTGAACATCATGGAATCTAAGTGTCCAAGTTTTTAACTTTTATTTTTCAAAACTAGTGCATGTTGACTGAGTGAACAGGATACCCTGCTCTTGTTTGTAGTTCATTTAAAATAAAATAGAATTGATGACAGCAAATTGGTACAGACTTTTGTCCATCCAGTTAGTAATTTAGAGAGTTTTTCAGAGTCTATTCATTCTACTTGAAGCCATGAACAGTGTTACAAAGCTAAGTGTAATTAAAACACTTAAAGTTCAATTGTAAATAAGGAAGATAAGCAGAAAAGGGATGATCAGCATGGCTACCAATGGCTGATTTCTGTTACGATACTAGTTTAAGAGGATTACACTTACACACACTGTTCTAATAACTCTTACACAAAGCATTTGCATGTTATTCTGCTTGATACAGCACTATCTTTCAAATTAGAATTTAAATGCAAAACATGCATAAATCCAAAGGTGTATACTTGCCTGTGCAATCAACCAATCTATGAATTTGTTAGCCATAACCACAGATTTGTAGGTTCTCAAATGATAATCTTTATCCCTGTATAAAACAATACAAAACAATTTAAAAAAAATAAAACAAAACCTCAAAAGAAACATAAAAATACTTCTATTTTATAAACAGTGCAAGGATGAATTGAGCATTTTACGATGGTTCAGAAGTTTCCTCTGGAGAATACAAGCTTTCAGTGTGGATAGAAGGAGGAGGCTGATCACATCCTACTTGGGTGATAATGTCACTGGAGTATAACAGCAGTTCTGTTGTTACACTTGATATTCCCCAAATAAGGTAATGGGGTGTTAGTAAAGAACTGTAAAGTAAAGAAGCATACTAATATATGCTGTGTGCATATAAGCATATCCATCAGGACCTAGAAAGTTCTAGAAGTCTGTTAAAAGAGACATATTTAACAGAAATGACAGGCATTTAATGATTCAGTTATACTTTTTGTCTTGATAGCCCTTCAATCTTACTTGAGTACTCCCAAAAGACTAATCTTGAAAGGATGGGTTAGGTTCCTACATTCAAACACAGTCTCTTCAGATTATACACTTCTTCCAAATGACTCTCTAAGGATTTCCTAATTGGACTCACCTAATTACTGGGGTAAACAGACTGTGAAGGCGACAGTACAGTCGTACACCCTGTTAAAGAGAAAGAGGAGGTGAGTTGACCACACATTCACATCACAGAGAACATAAGAGGCATGGACACAGTAAGGAAGCCTACATGTTGTAAATGCACTTCATTTACATAATAAAAAGTCTTCTAATTTCTATGTAATTTCATGTGCCAAAACGTAATGTTTCCAGATAAAAATGTTGACTAATAAATTAGGAGAAAGAAAATATTTCCAGTCTAAGCTTCACTGAGACACATGTGAAAAGCGTTAGCTTTAAGGTAGCATTAAAAAAACTAAAAGGTTTGAAATACTTTGAATGAAATGTACGTCAAAAAATAAAGCAATGTTTCCATGCATTAAGGTTGTCCCAAAAACTAGTTGCTATTCTACACACCGGGTAATTAAAGCTTAAAACACTGCATTTCAATATATGCATTGATACTTTACTTACAAATTGAAATTAAAATTAATCAATCAAAAAATGTAAAAAAAGTTTCAGACATCAGAAATGTTTTCAATTAAAACCAGAAAATTATACACATGGAGTAGTTTAAGGAACTACCATCAGAAAACTGACATAGAAAAGGAAATCACATTAGTATTACTTAATGAGCTATCAAAAACAATTATGTTTACAACATACAAGAACAAAAATGTTTAACAATTAAAAGTTGTGTCAAACTGGATTCCATCCTACTTTGCTCTACCTGGTAGTTCAGTACTGAAGATTCCTCTAGAGGTACCAGCAAAAAAAACAATGGCACAGTAACATAATACCCAAATTCAGAAATTTTCTACCACCTCAAAATCATGAAAAACTTGAATATTAATGAGTTTAAAGGCAACTTTGATCAATCTTTTCATTATGCTCAGTAGCACAGATGGATAGCACTACCTACCTGTGTTTAAACATCTGTGTGACTATAGATTTACTGCCCTGTTAGGGAACTAATAAAAAACACTCAAATTTAAGATAAATTTATAACCAGCTTTCTACATATAGTTTCATCTCTATAAAAATGGACTGAAAAATACAATAGACTAAAATGTCAGCTTCAGAATCACCCAGAAATGCAGGAAATGCATCCTGCATATGAAAACATTAAATAACTATACCTAAATAACAGTAAACTTTCATTTTGTATTTAAAATGTGTAACAAGCCAAAACCTTACAAATGGAAAAGTGAATTTGATTCATATAAATATAGAGAGGCAACTCTGAGGGGATATTGTTTATCCTAGCAAAATATTTTACATTATTTTTCAAGCAGAACCTCAATTTCTGATATGTTCTTCCTAATCACAGTAACTATTCTATTCTGTACCTTTGAGATCACATCCTGCATCTCATTTCTGGGGTAGTATGTTCCATCATCATATCGGAATCTGTACAGCATATGTTCAGGTTTGAATTGGTGTTTATCTGTAACTAAATTTAAAAAAAATGTATTATTAGGTGGCTTTCTGAAGAAATCAACAAGAGAGAAGGTGCTCAGCATAATTTCTTCTGATAATAGCCCAGCAGACATCAATAGGTAGATTTCAGACAGGAAGTGCAGGAAGCCTGGTTAGATCATCTGCACTAAGTTCCTTTAGGTCACTGGTGACAATATTTCTTATAACTTCTAAGTAGTACAGAAGAGACCAAACAATTTCAAGTCACAGGGCAAAGAATAAGAAAGACAAAGAGGCAGGGAACAGCCTGAAAAACCAGGTACTCAAATCATTCTACTCTTCAGCGCTTTGACAAAACTTATCAACCAAATAGCCAAATAAAGCTTCTTTTGCAACTATTCATATTATTGTTCCACATTATTCTCAGTCCTTATTCTTGATGAGGCCAATCTCAGATGACAGAGATGATTCTACAGATCCTACATAACACATTTAACCAGTCTTACACTGGGGAAAATAGGGAGAGGGAATGTCTTCCCCTACATATAGCCAGCCAAAGGTTGTAAGTGTGAGAGACCAGCAATTATCATGAAGATGCTGATAATCCCAGAAGACCCATGAAAAGGGATCTTAACAGGTAGATTTCCAGAGTTTCACAAGATTCCAGCAACAAATCTCAACTTCAAGTGCTTTGTCAAAACAGTCAGATACTAGGATACAAAGCTTCCCCTGGAAAGACCAATACTGCAAGTCTTAAAAACAGTTGATTCATTTGACGACTGAGGATAACATTAGGCACTAGCACCATCCTAGGATAACTATTTTCTTAATTAATGTTTTGCTTGCAGTAGTAAGCTTTAATTTTGAAACTAAATTTACATGTCATCCACTGATAAAGGAGGGTACTGTAATGTCTTCATTAATTGGAGTAACAGACCTGACAGTGTTAGGTAATTCTGTGCATGCCTTCCAATACCAAGTGATTAAGCCATCGTACATTATTCTCTTCCAAAAATTTAGTTAGGCATCATAAACTTTGTACAGTAAGACGCCTTCTGTCTGTATCATTTTTCATGCCCCTTCAAGCTCTTCAGTAATTCTACACATCATCTGATACACAGACATAAAATCAGGACTTCATATATTAAGTAGTTTCACCAGTGTCATGTGCAAGAGCAAAATAACTTCTCTACCTGCATTTGATATATCTTCTAATAGTAAAGCCCAGGACACTATTGCAATTCCCTTGAACTGATTGCTCACAATAAAGCGATTATCCAAAATAACCTCTAAGCTCTTTTACGTATCATTGCTTCTAAATACATCAGATATAGACTACAAAATTTTCACATATAATGCCTAATGTAAGTATCTAAGTGAATTTTAATGGACTGCGATCATTTTAGTTAGGGAAAAAAGATATCTTCTAGTTCTGTAATTAAAAATAAAAATTCCTACTGTTAAGGAAAAAAAACATTCCACTACATTAACGTACATTAAGAGTTTTTCTAACCAGCACCTACACAAAATAGAAAAAAATCACCACTAAGACAGTTTGGCCTAAGGCCAAATCGTCCCTCACTGTTACTGGGATGCACTGGGAGGGAACCAGAATGACAAAATACCTTTCATTTCTTGCATGCCCATGACAAACAGAGCAGGCTATGCACTCTGAGGAAAACAAGTACCACTCTGTCTTTGCAGTCCTGACTTCCACACAGTGCACCAGAAATTAAATAAGTAGCTCCACAGAGCTGGCACATCCTGCTTTTCAAACAACTTAAGGCTGATAAAAAGCTGCATGAACACTCAGCTAAGAAAGGCCAAGTTGTTTTGCGTGTCACTCCCAACACTGTACCTACCTTTATGCTGGGATAGATATTTCTATGGCACACATTAGGAAAAAGGAAGTGATCCAAGTTTAAACCGGTCATTTCTTTTACTTTTTTTTTTTGCCAGTGTAATGTAAAATCAGACCAGTACACCAGTCCAAGAAACTTCACAGCCACATAAATATTTATTAATTTTTAAACTATCTGATACTCCATTTATTTTTGTTAATACAAAGCTCTACTCCCTTGAGATGAAGTTTCCATCTCTAATCATCTGCAGCAAGTATCTCAGCTCATTGACTGATATAAGCCATTTCAGACATCAGAGAATTCTACCAAGCAGATTTAAATTAGCAGCACACAACCAGGTTTTCCCCCTTTTATAAATCTGGAGGGGAATAAAAAGAAGGAAAAAAACATAACTTTTCTACTTGAGAGAATTCACACACCAGGAAGTAAAACAATGCCCATCACAACACGGTTCTGTCATTGCTAGAATGAAGCCCAGCACAGTGACAATAATGGCCAGCCTAGTGAATATGCAAACTCTAACAAAGGCCTCTACAATATTTGCAATGTAAATAACAGCCAAATTTTCTTTCTCCCTTGCTTCCTCTGTGAAAACAGATGGTTCATTCAACTTTATTTTAGGAATGCTATTTTCAGTGAACCACAGCTGGATCCACTATTCAAAGTAGCATGTCTGGCTCACATTTCTATGCTCTAATATAATTACCCTTTTATCTCATGAAGTTACACAATATTCATTTAACTCTGTATTGAGAAAGTCTATGAGTGTATTTAGGATATAAATTACAAGATCAGGAGAAGAATCTCTGGCAATAGAATCATTCAATTGAAAACAATTCTCTGTGTGTAGTAAACACAATAGCATCTGACATTTGAATGATGGTGAAGGAAAATCATGTAGACTGACATTAAAGAATTAAGGACTACATGACTAGTGATGAACAACCTTAATGTTTTCCCTCCTACTCTGCATGTGTTTAAAACACACACTTTCTTTCCAGTCAAGGATACTAAAAAACATCATTGCAAAGAATTTCACTAAGTATTAAATTAATTGCTTGGTGGAGTATTAAAGTATTAAAATTTGTTATCAATCTACATTTAAGCACTGGATCTATATGGAACACTAGCTAACTTGACAGCTGTTTCACCAATTAGTGACTGTACCTATTGCATGCCAAATATGCCTTCAAAATCAGAAGTTTCTCCAGTTCACTTATATGGTCCTGTTAGACTGTACCTTGCGATAGGGACAGAGATGAGGACCTCCTCTGATAAGAGAAAAATACTGCCAATGCAAATTGCCTGCAGAAATCAATCTTATTGGCTCAAAAAATGGACCATTTCAGTGATACTTCTCTCCACAATGAACTAAACAGAGAGTTGACTGAAAGTTTCAGCATAAAAATATCAATTTTAATAACTATACAATGTAGTGAAAAGCAGGCCTTAAAATTCAAATGATTAAACTGCTGGGTTCTAGGCTGGATCCCATCAGCTCCACTTGTAATACCTAACAGATGAGCAGGCACATTCATCAACATCCAACTGTGACTCACTCTCTTGAATAATTCTTAGTTGAACATGTATCCCTAAAATGCCTGGCCTTAATAAAGGTTAAAATCCTTAAAAGCAGTGTACCGTTCTGTTTTTCCCCCAGAACTTATTTTTGCTTACAAGAGAACAGCAATGTTTCTCTAGGTCCCTGTTTCCAATGTTGTGATACCAACAGCAGAGATGTAATCTGATTAAACCAATGGAGCCTTTCCCAGTGAATCTGTGGCGCATGGACAGTGGCTCCATGAGGTCCCTGCAAGGGTATAATGCAGATTCAACAAGCTATCTTGAGTTACCAAGGCCATCTTTTTGTCAAACTAAATCAAGTCCACTCTCATTACAAACATTATCTGGAAAACAAGTAAGTTAAAACTAACTATATTTACCATGATGGATAATGCCATTCTCTAATAAAGCTTGGCCAAGATTAACACCTTCTTCAGATTTGTGTATCTCTCCAATTTCTAACAGCCAGGACACAAATTCACTGAAATAAAAACAGATACAGAAAACAAACTTTACATGACATACCACCAGATCACCTGCATTTCCCTCTCCATTACTAGGAGAGGGAATTCCAGTGATTAGTCTATAAGTGATTCTTAAGACTAATGATCTTCAAAATGTCGTATCACCTTTAGAAAACCCATTCATTTCAACTTTTCTATTAATCCTGGTTTCAATTCTCAGCAACTATGTTACTTCTGACAGCACGTAAGAATCTCTCAAGTTTCATTCCCACTTTTGAACTGAGCAGGAAGTATATTCTCTACATCTTTGTGTAAAGCAGCCACTGTACTTTGCAAAAATGCTTTCCATACTTAACAGTCTCATGGTCAAATGAGGTAAGTGATAACCACCTCTGCCATAAACTAATTTTTTTGTCATATACACATTTTTACGATACCTATTTCTTTCCCTTTCATTCAGTCTCCTTAAGCAATAGGTATAATATGGCGTTATAAAGATTTGACTGAAAACAGGGGTAAAATTTTAAACATAAAAACTTTGTTCAGTGACTCTGTCCCTGACATTCAAGCAAGAGGATGAACTGTTTAAGAGACAGAAATTTTTTAAGTGGAGTAAAGCAAATTTACACTCCAAACTAGTCATTACAGAGACAAAAATGTATTAAACAAGCTGGGAATTATTTCTTTAAACAAACTATATCATTTGATGCATTTCCACATTTTCATCATGCCTCTGCAGCCTTGTCTCTAACAAAACTACTTTGGAATACAAGTACACATTTATAAATTTCAGGCAGACCAATCTACATTTTGGCTAAATTCTGTGAGGCAAATAGGCTTAAACAGACATTACAAATGAACAGTGGTTTCCTCAGAATCCCAAAGAAGATTTAAAATATGTTTTTATATAGTAAAAATTCATGCTATCAAATGCATATAATACCTTCCAAGAAAGCATTTGGGGAAAGTTGTCAATTTCCTCTTCCTGTCTTTGATGAGATTCCCTTGTTTGCACATCATTTTGTACAGTCTTTCTCCTTGCTCTGAAATCATCACCCAAGTGTCCTGTTCCATGCCCAATTTTAAACCTGCCAAAAATGCATTAAAATTTTATGAAATTATATTGCCATTATATTTCAGTATCTTCCCTGAAACTGAGAAGCAATGCCAATATTCTACATACAAAGAAAAAGTAAAGGAACTGTTTTCCATTATTTTTCTCACAATCAAGTTAAACCATGAACATCTGATCTTCATAAAGCACAACCAAAAGATATTTCTAAGTTTCTCATAGTGCAATTAAACTGTCAATCTAGTGACATCACCACTGATTTTGTAGTAATAAATACTAGTGCTGTGATTTTCAGCTTTCAGTACATTTGCAAGGGAGCAGACATGTCTTCACAAGTCTAAAATAAAAGAGCTTTGGTTTTGCTCTTACCATGTGATGATAATATTGTCTTCACTTAAAGGAAAATTTTTCAAATTTCTAGTTAATTGTAACGAGTTATCTGTTATGCATATGTTAATTTCACACAAGATTAATTCACCCCTTTTCCACAAAAGCACATACACGACTTTTTTATTTGCTTCAAGATTTTTTCAACAATGGAAAGCTATCAAGGAGTTCATTTCAATGTATCTTACTGGTTTCTTTTTTCCTGTGTATTTTCTTGAGAAAACCATTATGTTTTCTGAGTTACAGATGATCAAACCCAGTTTTTCTTGAATTATGCAACCTATGGCCATTCACAGAAGCTTGTGTTTCTAAGGAATACCACAGACTTTCATATCCCATGTGCTTTCTCAGTAAACAGTTATTAATTCCAGACAGAACCACATATTTCTTCAATGTCCTGTGTACATGTTCTCCATTTCTGTTCAGATTTTCATAACTTTTAAACTATAACAGTACAAGAGACACGTGGTGTCCCTCAGTGCTCTGTCTTGGGACTGGTGCTCTTTAGTATCTTCATCAATGATATAGTGAGATTGAGTGCACCCTCAGCAAGTTTGCAGATGACACAAAGCTGAGTTCTGCAGTTAACACAATAGAAGGACAGGATGCCATCCAGAGGGACCTTGACACACTTGAGAATTGGACCCACAAGAACTTCATACAGTTCAACAAGAGCAGGGTGCCGCACCTGGGTCAGAGAAATCCCAGACACGATTACAGACTGGGAGAAGTCATTGAGAGCAGTCCTATGGAGGAAGACTTGGGGGTTCCCATGGTGAAAAACTGGATATGAGCTGGCAACATCCTATGCTGCATGAAAAGAGGAGTGGCCAGCAGGTCAAGGGAGGTGATTCTGCCCTTCTAGTCTGCTCTCATGAGACCCCACCTGGAGTACTGCATCCAGCTCTGGGGTCCTCAAGACAAGGACATGAACCTGTTAAAGCAGGCCTTAAGTACTGGCCACAAAAAAAATGATCAGAGGGATGGAGAACCTCTTCTGTAAAGACAGGTTGAGAGTACTGGGGTAGTTGGAGAAGAGAAGGTTTCAGGAATACTTTTTTGTTGCCTTCCAGTCTTTAAAGAGGCAATAGCGATAGGACAAGAGGGAACAGTTTAAAAAAATAAGAAGAGATTTTGATTAGATGTTAGGAAGAAATTCTTTACTCATAGGGTAGAAAGGTGCTGGAACAGGTTGCCCAGAGAACCTGTTGATGTGTCATCCCTAGAAGTGTTCAAGGCTAGATGGGGCAGGGCCCTGAGCAACCTGGTCTAGTGGTAGGTGTCCCTGCCCACGGCAGGGGGGTTGGAACTAGATGATCTTTAAGGCCCCTTCAAGCCAAGCCATTCTGTGATATTCAATCCGAGTAACAGCCTGCTACTACTTTAATTCTGGAAATACAGCCCCCAAAAAAATGTGTCTGTCATGAGAAAAAGCTAGCAGTGCTACCAGACACAGATTCACAAGTGTCTTTCATTACCCAGGAAACAGATAGTGGTACCCCAAGTAAAACTTAATGTACATCTGGGTAAAGAAAATTTAACCAATATACTACTTCTGGAACTTATAGGATGTTGATGCTTTTATTCGTATTGACTGTTTGAATCAGGTCATCACAGCATTATGAGTCTTAAAGATGGTAACCTTTTAAATAAATTTCTAACTTACGGAATGCCTCAGGTGCTTGCAGAAAAACTGACAAATTGACAAAAAAAGACTTGCAAAAAGTTTCCAATTCAGCTTGATTTCTCCTAGCAAGAAAATACAATATATAAAGTGGTCCTAGTTTATAATTCAATTACAACAGCTGAAAACTGGTTTATTACTTCATTCAGGGCATTCTCTGCTTTTCACTCAGATTCTGCTACATGGATTCCAAATACAAGTACAGGTTGAGTTCCTCTAAGTCCATTGAATCTCTGAGACTTACAACTCAATTTGTTTTTGAAGATTCTGTGTGGCAATCCGAATGTTCGCATGCTCCAAATCCCCTCCCTTCTTTCATGGTTTTCTTCTTGGTGGCAAACCCACATCAGGAGCTGAATAGGATGCTAAAATCTTAAAATATGCCTTGACTTTGAGATGGCTCCCTCAGACCCAAGGCTTAGCTCAAACTCATCTCTACTACCAGTTGCTCAATTGATTGGTGTAAAATAGTAGGAATTCATCAATATAAAATACTCCTACTTACTATTTCTATTGCTTACCTAAAGTACCAAGACCCTAAGGGAGTCAAGAAATTTAACTTTTTGGCCAGCTGCAGAAAAGATCCTATAGAGAAGCACACAAACCTGGGTTTTGTTGTGTTTGACATAACCTCTACCACATTACTTTTGCATTTTTTTTTAAAATGATGAGGTTTTAGACCTCTAAAGCATCTTTTTAGCTTTTCTGCTATTATTTCCTGATGACACTATTAATTAGCCAGTGCTCAGATACCCTAGTTGAAACTATGGTCCTACAACAGATGATACATGTTCTACAAATATCCAGTATTCAACTTTAAAAGACCAAGGAAAATAGTTAGTCTCCATTTACAATTGTTAATGCAACAGGTGATGGAAAATCTATGCAGATCAGGAAAAGAATCACAGCTTTAAATACAAGGTCATATATTCCTTCAATATCAAGGCTCCAAGCCATGTTACTAATTAGGATATTTTTGCTTGCAAATTAAATTAGCTCCAGAAAAGGATGATGTGTCATCTTTCCCTGGTTCTACTTTATGCTGGGTTCACCTTTAATACATGAAGTCATTTGTGGTCACATTTGAGATCAGAATCATACTTCATCCAAGTATTTTTTCCCTTACTGCAGTTATTCAAAAAGGCAGTGGTTTGCCAATGGTGATTTCTTACTTTCTTGTGTAGGAGAGAATACATCAAAGATGGGGTTGTGCATACGTTCTGCACCATTTCATGTTGGATCACCTACATTAAAATCCAACACAGAAATGCTGCTTATTTCAATGATGCAAACAGCCAGTCACAAAGGGATTCAATGCATGCAAATTCCACAAGGCATTTAGGATAGACCCTCAGACACTCACTAACCATAACAGTACCCAGGCATCAATGAATTTATGACAACTTATACTGGTTGAGGATAAGACGTAAAATCACAGATTAAATCATCTCCCCATTTCCAAAACAGCACTCACTACCAGCATTCATGATGGTATTATGGACATTATGCCCTTCCCAGTACAAGTTTGATTTATTTTGTCCAAGCTGGTATTCATAAATCTTCAGCTGAACCTGACACCACAAGTTTGCCTACCAGCTGGTTTTGCTTTATATCTCAACATAAAAATACAGTACGGCTTTTTGGCAAAGTAACACAAGGAAGTTTATTAACCTACCTTTTCTTCTCTCTCGCTCTTTCAAAATAGCTTCCAGCCATTCTTGCTTCTCTTCAGGGGTTTTTGCCATGCATACAAACCATTTATTCTTTGCCGTATTGTGGATCTTCCAGCCATTAATAACAGTGTGTCCACTGCTGTGGTAGTCAGCTGGGAATACATAAAATGGCTTAAAGAGCACCAGTTCTTTTAAAAAAAGCAACAGTTGTTACAATCATAAGGAACTCTTATTATTACACATAAAATGCAGGAAATACGGAAGAGTAAAAATTAAAAGTTATCTGTGCCACTTGTGAACCATGTTATAACTTAATAAACTGTAGTTTTAACTTTTAGTAAATCACATCCTTTGGAAAATGTAACAGAGAATTGCCAAGCATATGGAGGAAGGTATAAGCTCAACACTAAAACAGGCAGAATCCTATTAAAAAGAACAGATAATGGTACTTGGAGTAATTTGTGTTTAACTCTAATAAATAATTCTTTAAACAAGTAGCACTGTGGTTTTGCCCCTTAGGTTGCCCAGAGCTGCTGTGCTGATTGAATGATTTACTACTAAGTTTTAAAAAGGACTAAATATACAGAGGGATAAAATCGAATTTCAATTTGACAAGTAATCAAACCACACATATTTGAAGTGTCTTTACTTGTTACCCAAATAGATAAATATCTACACTTACTAGTTTAAACAAACTTAAATATACTACAAGATGCAGTTAGGTAAAAAAAATTAAAAGAAAAAAATTAATCAAATGCATGATTTTTGAAATAAGTTCCTAACAACCCAATGTTCAGTGGACACATTATAGGAGAGGTAACAGTTGCTGATGTTCTGAGATATCTTGAACTTCTGACTCTTAACAAGTCAAAATAACTATGCTCAAAAAAAAAAAAAAAAAAAAAAAAAAAAATCAGACAATTTACTACTTACCACTCTTTACTTCTGCAACATTTGATTTTAACATGCTAGTCCATAAATCTTATTCAGAAATTCCAAAACTAACACCCTTAAATATCCCTCGCTAGGATTTCACACATTTCTTGGGGGAAAATTTGTGAGGCAGAAATGCCTTATGACATGTTTTTGGGTTGTTTTTTTTTTTTTTCATAAAATAAAGAGTAAAAAACTAGAACTGGCAACTACCATACAAAATATTAAGAAAAATCAAAGGTCAACATTTTCTCACCACAAACTTTCATTAACAGGCAAAAAAGTCCTAGGGCCAGCCCTGAATCACTGTAATAACTACAGAGCTTTTAGCGTTGTAAATCGTTTTCCATAATTCAGCCCTATTTTGTGTGATGTGATGTGATTTTCTAAAACTGAAACTCTTGCTGAAATGCTTGCTAAGTTTTATCATAAATCTCAGCAGACGTGCTAGTATCCTTTCAATAACTTTGCATTTTAATTAGATGGAAAGCAGCCAAGCTTTGTGTACTGGGTTGGGAAATGTCAGGAACTACTAGAAAATCATGAGACTGATGGCTAATTTCTAAACCAACAAAACTTTCTAGTACTCAAAGCATGAAAGAAAGCACAAGCAAGTCTATGACAGGGAAAAAAAAATGAAGCTATTTTTGCAACATCATGTTTATACCACTTACCTACGTATATTTTTATTACTACAATCCTCCAAGGCTCCCATGAGCAGTTTGTTCTCCCCAATACACCCATGTCCATAGCGAAGAGCATTTCAGCATTACTCTATCATCCCACATAAACTCCTACCTTCTCTGGACTGGCAACTGGACGAAATCTGGTCAAGAGCTGCAGACATGCTGGCTGGCCAGCCAGAAGGTGTGCGCGTTCCGACTGGCCAGCCACACAGCACATATGCACACTCTTCAAATCAAGGCAATCCCAGCTGCCAGTCAGGCTAAACAAATAATTTGCAAACCTGACATAATAGTTACAGAGGGAAAAAGAGCATGAGACTTCAGTTGCTCCATGCAAAGTTTGATCAAGCATGATTAACAAATCATTAATCCTACAACTTCCCAAAAATAGGTGATGAAAGATGACATCATCTTTTAATGTTACTTGGTAATACATAAAAGTTTGTAATTTGAACTATCATATATTATGCAAAATTCAAGACTCAAACCTCTGAGTGATGCATAAGCAATTTGTTACAGTCATATACAAGAGAACTTTCTTCTCCCCTTAAAAATTAAACAGAAATTTGTGTTGAAGTACTCCTAAGTTTCTCAGACTTGAGGTTCTTAGGAGCATCAAAGGTCAGAAATACCAAGGAAATAATTGCTGCACAGTATCAACTGCCTTCTTTCTATGTATACTTTTTGCTTCAGTTTCTGGTTACTATTATCATTTTGTGGCTTTTCTGGTTACTATTATCATTTTGTGGCTTTTCTGTATCATGCCTAATTTCAAGATAGAACTGTGATTCTATATACAACCATAAATCTGGTATTTCCTAAGCCTCAAGTGCTTTTCTTCATAAACTATATAACATTCATTTAATGGCTGGTGAATGCCTTTAGAAAGATAATTTTTTCTCACAACTGAATATTATAAACAGATACAGAAAAAGAATACCATCACCACATATCCACCTTTCTAACGCTTGCCAGTGGTAGTGTCGCCGCACTGTTTTAAGATTAAAAAAAGTCTGCTCTGATAAGTAATATGCATTCCACTTTAATCAGTGCAATCAAGAAAAAGTAGACTGCTTCATGGTGCTGAAACAAAAAAAGAAAGCTTAAACCAACTGTACTGCTCAGCCAAGGCCTAATTTCATCAAAGAAAAATTGCTTTTCAGAAAAAGCTTTGTTAATTTCTGTAGGCATGTCATTAGCATGACAATAAACCACACTGGGGATCTGTTTTCCTATTTCTATGCTTCTGCTTACAAACAACAAAGACTACATTCCTACATCTATCAATGCTGAGAGCAAACACTCTCAGTTGCCCTGTTCCCTGGAGCCCTATGGTTTCTTATACCTAATGAGAAGGGGATCACAAAACCTACATTATAGAACAGTGGAAGTAGTCTCAATAATCTTTAATGTCTATAAAGAGACCCACAGAGAAAGAGTCCTGAACAGATAGGAAAATATAAGCACTCTACACTCAGAGCTTCTACTCTAAATTCAGAATTATAGTGATAGGCAATAGATGATTAAGAAGAATAAAATAATACAATACCAAAAAAGAGCATGCAAAGCTAATGCGAATGAGGCTTGGACAACCATATTACTGCACTTGGGAATGCAATGAGACAAAAAGGAAGCAGCAGAATAGTACTGAGTTACAGTTCAAATGTGGATGACTACAGGGGATGAGAAACAAGACATCTGGTTGCAACAAATGAGAACAGTAAGGAAAGCAGAACAGAGGAAGGTTAAAGAAGGGCATCATGATCTGAGTGAAAGAAAAAATAGCAGGGTGAGGAGAGGCAATCCACAAGGAAGGAAATCATCAGTGGGGGTTAAATAAAAAGGAGGGGGGGTGACAAAAAAATGTCAGAAAGGTGTCACAGGGCAGGGAAAAAACCCAGACATTTCCATATTTCAAAGAGAACCATAGAAAGGAGTAATGAAATAGCAACAATTAAAAGAAAAAAATATTTTAGGATATTGGACAAACCAAAATTGAGAAAGTGGAAAATGTAGTGATAATAAAGAAAAAAGATGTAAGAATAATCATACGATCATAGAATGGTTTGGGTTGGAAGGGACCATAAAGATCACCTAGACCAAGTGCCCTGCAATAATCAGGGACATCTTCAGTTAGATCAGGTTGCTCAGAGCCCCATCCCACCTGACCTTGAACATTTCCAGGGATGGGGCATCCAGCACCTGTAATAAGCTAGAAATCAAAATAACCAAACCACTAACGAACATCTCAGAAGTGTGAAAAGGAGTATGGATTTTGGAAATAATGTATATATAAAAGTGACAAGATTTGATATGGCTCACGGGAGCCTGTGGGAAGGAAGCATAACAGCCTCCAGGACTTTGCGCAATGCTATAAGAAATAGGGACAGTACCAAAATTTCCTGTGGCTGAAGGAAATTAGGCCACTGGTGTCTGGAGTGTAGAGGAAGACCATTTGTGCTTAGCCAGATTATACTTGAAGATTAATTGAGAAAGAAACACAGGAAGGAAAATGAACAGTGTAAAGAGATCAAGGACTGGATAGATAGAAGTAAATGAAGAAAGGTAGAACATATTTGAGAAATACAGGGCAATCACAGAAAGAGGATTGAAAAAATATTTTCTAAAAACAACACTAAAATCATGACAATATGTGGGTTGGAATCAGTGAAAGAAGAACTGTTACACAATTCTTGGAATATCATCAGGAACAAGATGGTGGGTATAAGCCTCTGTGGCTACAGTATCATCAAGAGTTACGAGCAAAGAGGTGCTGTCTTAGAAAGTGACATAATGCAAACAGGGAAACTGCCTTTTATTTCTAAAGCATATATAAGGAAGATGAAAGAAAATAAATGAGAGTCAAATAATACATGACATGAAAGACTGAAACAAACAATTCTCTTTTTTTTGCACAAACAAAGCACTGAGATTTTATACTAAAAGCTAAAAACTGGAGAAGAATGCAGGCCAGCAAAGGGGAATAGCAGGATATAGAATATTGAATAATTATATGAAAGTCAATGAGGCTTGAAAAAATTCACTACATTGTACCCATAGACAGCTCTAAATCACTAACTAAATCGGTGGGCCTGGTGAAGGACAAAGACTGAAACAGATGTCAAGGAGTTCCTACACAAAATGTCTGGTAAGCAAAGACAATGAATCAAGTGTGACACCATAGTGCTCTACCTTATGTTCAGCAGTTTCCACTACTTTTATCAAGAGCTTAAATGGTTCAGTAATAACACTGTTTGTTCACAGAATCAAGTGAAGAAGCACTGCAAAAGCCTTGTGGAACAAGATGCAAATTCTGAATGCTTAATAAATTGTAGAAATAGCAAGATAAAATTTCAGGACAGAAAAGCAAGTATTTATTAGGAACTACTCTCAGACATCAACACAGTATAAAATATAATGGGATAGGCACCAGTACTGCACAAAAGGATCTTCAGTAGTATTCTGGAACACAAACTAAAAAATTGAAAAATAATGCTCTCAGAAAAGACACAATCCTGGGATTAGCAGTAGACATCCCACATTACAGCACTACAGTAACTGTTCTGTCCTACTTGGCACCAGCAAAGTTTCAGCTCTAGACACTTCAGTTAAGGATTCTAAGCAATGTAATTTCTTTATAAAATTGAGGATTAATGACAAAAGATGGAAGCATACTGAATGAAAAACAAACTCCAAAGGACAAAAAAAGTAATAAAATCATAAATAACAAAATAAGAACACCACCCATGACAAAAGATTGAAAGACTCAAAAATAAGAGATGGCAGAGAGACACAACAGTCTTCCAATAAACTAATTTGTTGCAATAAGAACAATAGTGAATTTGTTCTCCAAGTCAGTTCTACTGTCTACCCAGCAGAACAAGAAGTGAGCAAACTATTACGAAAACAAGGAACTTGGGATTAGAAAAAAAGTACATCTAAAATTCAATTTCTATGAAGGAGTTCTATGAAGCTTACTTAAGCCATACAATCCTTGCATTAATGCTCATTTTTAGATAGAAATTGCATTAATAAATAGTTGTAACCCATAGTAGAGGTAGGACAAACCTAAGACTATTTTAAAATACCAGGAGAAATAATACATAACTCCTAGAAATCTCCTCCAGACTTACATATTTGCAATGCCACTGCAAGTTTCACATTTTTTTTCCTTTGTTTCATATTAAAAAGCCAAAGATGTTTCAGGCCTTCTTTATTAATTATAAAGGAAAATTAATAATTGCTAAGCTCGATTGTTAAACTCAAGTTTCTAAAACAAAAAAATGACATGTTTAGGAACTCTTTGGTTTTTCACTTTATTAATATATGTCAGGAAAATTTCAAGCAATCATATATGCCTAAATATATATTAAAAACCCTTCCTTATGTTACAATTTCAGCATTTATAGTGTTTGAGGTTTCATTCCAACAGAGGTAAGTTTTCCGTTTGCTTTGAGAAGTTCTTTAAGAGTGCTGGAATGTTGTAAAGTGAAGCTAAATATGTGATTTCAGTTGAGCAATAGATGTCACCTTATTTTATCTGTCACCTTCTTATCTGTTCATAGCATAAAATAGGCATCTATGACCACCCCAATAATTATGGATGAAAATAATGATGTGTCACAGAAGGAGAGTTTTGATAAGAACAGATAGTGCTTTTAAAATGGCATCTTACTCTTTCTAAAAAATATAAGGAGCACCCTCCAGTCTTAAAGAAATCATAAAGCTGCATTTGATTTCAGCACCTCAAAAGACTTCTCTGTAAATGAGCAACACAAATATACTCACCTGTTCCATCATCTACATTCTCTACTTCCATCACTTCTGTGTTTATTCTGCCTCGAAAAAGGTAACGGTGGCCATCTGTAGATGCTTTGCTGTTCTTCAGTCGCCTGATAGAAGAAAGAGTAGATGTGAGCATGTCATCCACCACCTTCTTCACAGAATCACAGAATCAGTTAGGACCACAGTGGGTCATCTGGTCCAACCTCCCTACTTGAGCAGTGCTATCCTAGAGCACATGTCTCAGGATTGCATCCAGATGGTTCTTGAATATCTCCAGTGAGGAAGCATCCACAACCTCTCTGGGCAATCTGTTCTAGGGCTCAGTGAATCACACAGTAAAGAAATTCTTCCTCATATTCAGGTGCAACTTCCTGTGCATCAGTTTTTGACTGTTACCTCTTGTTTTATCGGTTTCCACAACTGAGCAGAGTCTGGCTCCATCATCTTGGCACTTCCCATTCATGTACTTGAATACATTAATGAGGTCTCCTCTCCGTTGTCTATTCTCAAGACTGAACAGGTCTAAATCCCTCAGCCTCTCCTCCTAATTGAGGTGTTTCAGACCCTTAATCATCTTTGTTTACTTCTGCTAGATCCACTCCAGGAGCTCCATACCCTCTTTTACTGAGAAGCCCAGAATTGGACACAATACTCCAGGTGTGGCCTCACGAGGGCTGAGTAGAGAGGCAGGATCACCTCCCTTGAACTGTTTGCAATACTCTTCTTATTGCATCCCAGGACTCCGTTGGCCTTCTTAGCCACAAAGGCACAATGTTGACTCATGCACAACTTGTTTTTCACCAGGACCCCCAGGTCCTTCTCTGCAGAGCTGCTCTCCAGCAGGTCAGTGCCCAACCTCTACTGGTGCTTGGGGTTATTCCTCCCCAGGTGCAGGACCCTGCACTTGCCCTTGTTGAATTTCAGTTGGTTCTGTCTGCCCATCTCTCCAACCTGCCAAGGTCCCTCTGAAGGGCAGCACAGCCCTCCGAGGTATCAACCACTCCTCCCAGTTTTGTATCATCAGCAAACCTGCTGAAAAGGCACTCTGTCCCCTCATCTAAGCCATTGATGAGTAAGTTGAACAAAACTGGGCCCAGTACAGAACCCTGAGGGACACCGCCAGTGACAGGCCTCCAGCTAGACTCTGTGCCATTGATCACAACTCTCTGGGATCTGCTGCTCAGCCAGTTCTCAATCCACTTTACTGTCCACTTGTCCAACCCACACATCTTAAGTTTTCTGATGAGGATGCTGTGGGACACACCCACAATAATACCACCCTTGCTATTCCACCCTTTTATCCTAACCCATAAGCTCTTAACTCGCTCACCACCCTCACCAAGGCAGAGCTCAATACATTCTAAGTGCTGTGCCACATTGAGGGCAACTCCACCATCATGCCTTCCTGGTCTATCTCTTCTAAACAGCGTGTAGCCCTTCATGACAACATTCCAGTCATGCAAGCTGTCCCACCACATCTCTGTAATTGCAATGAGATCAAGGGCCTGTGACTGTACAGAGATCTCTAGTTCCTATTTGATCCCCACACTTTGTGCATTGGCATACAGGCACCTACTGGAAGTATTTAGTGATGACAGTATCCCAGTGGGGGTGCAAGGGGGTGCCCTATAATTCTGTCTAACAGTTGCATCTTCAGCTGCTTAATTGAGGTATTCCCTCTTAATCCTTCTTTTTATACTAGGGTAGCTCTCTGAAGTACCCCTGCTGGCTTTTATTATTTCAGCACTCCGTGGCTGATCTCTGCAAGACTGTAGGTGTGCTCCATTATGGCTGGTGTATCTCAGAATTGCCTGCTGAGAGCTCTCACAAGTTCCCTGTCCCTCTAACTTACCCATACTTTCCCACAGTTGGCCAGGGACAAGCCTCATATTATGCCCCTCCTCATCATATCTAGTTTAAAGCTCTACCAATGAGTCTTGTTATTTCCTGGGCAGAAACTCTCCTTCCCTGATGAGAAAGGTGAGTCCTTTCTGGTGCTGCATAGGCTGTATCATTGTCAAGGAATCATAGATTCTGCCCATCTGTTCCTTTCAATACTACTATTCTCAACTGAAAGTATGGGGAAATAAAATCACCTGTGCACCAGATTCCCTTACTGAACGCCCCAAAGCCTTGAAATCTTTTCTGATTGTCCTCAGACTACATGTTCCTCACCCCTATATGGAAGATCAGTAACAGTAATAATCTGTGGGCTGCATCAAGCTTGGAAGTCTCCTGGTGATATCCTTAGTCCAGGCCCCAGGGAATCAGTAGACCACCCTATGGGTTGGGTGCAGTCAGCATATCAGGCCCTCTGTTCCCTTTAGATGGGAATCTCCTACAACTAAAACCCATCTTTTCTTCCTCTTGAAAGCAGCTGCGATATAGCAAGTTGGCCTTTTTGATTGTGGTGGTGTCTCTAGAGCAACTGGACCTTCATCTACTTCATTCTTAGGCTGTTTCTTCTACATGCAAAGCCTCATTCCTACTTTGGAGGAGGGCAGCGAGGGATTTCATTTGCTTCCCCAGGTATGGGCTACCCTCCATTCACTTTTTCCTTCACCACAGGTGAAGGAAATATATGATATCTGCCATCAAATACAAAATATTTTATTAGGAGGACCTTTCCTCCTAACTGTTATAGCCTCCTTATGCTAGTCAAGAAATTTAACACATGGGTAGTGCAACTGAAAAAAATGTAATAAGAACACCTCTGGATATAAATCTTGACCTATCACATTAGGCTTATAAACGAGATTAATGTGTGGAAGAATGAAGATGACATTTTTCCTTCCTAACATAAGTGTTAACCAAGAATTGCAATTAAGAATTGCTGAAATTTTGTGGCAGTTTCACTGCAATATATTACAAAGTACCTGGCATTGCTATAATTCTGTTCCCAGTGAAGTCAAGGCCTTTTGAGAGCCACAGTTCTAGACTCTCACCTCAGATAAGTCAGGTATGATTTTTCTGTCCATTTCTGTCTATAATGATAATTAATACTCTATATCAAATAAAGATCAGTTCCTAAGAATGAATGATCACCTGAATTATGACCTTCACTCATGCTAGAGAGGTACTAATCTTCAGAAAATTACCTGCCTTTCAATAATTACTTCATTACTGTCTAATGAGTAACTCTACTATACTGTAAATGTCTTATTCAAAAATTATATATTTAAAAAACCCAAACAAATCAAAAAAGCAAAACCAGCCACAAGATTAAAGGTTCAGCATCACATGTTTTTTGACTCCAAAGTGAGGTAACTCCAATAAGCCTAGTGACCTTTATAATTGCAAATTCAACAAATATAGCAATCTGGATTTATACAATTCCACTGCAAAAGGATGTTTAAAAATTACAGAACATATACCATAAAGATAGGACAACTTTGGTAAAATTACCAAAATACAAACCTCCTGTGAGCAACACTCTCTTTACCTACTTGCCATCAATACCTGAAGTATCTTGCTGGCTTATAATCAAGTCATTTCCCCCAGCTCTGAAGTTAAGTTCTAAACTGAGGTATTCTTACGTCTGCAGAGATGTCACCATGATATCAGCCAATGACATGTAGGGCATGATTGCTCAAAACTAAAGAAACCATAGATGACCTTTCAGCATTTTGACATTTTCATACATTTTAGCTGGAATATGGCTACAAAAATATGTAACTTAGTGGAGGACAAGTGAAAAGACACTATGTAATCGGTAATTTACTTTTAATTTCTGGACAACAAAATACAGAAAAAAATTAGACATTTTGAAAAGAGTATGTAACATATCCAGGAATCTGTCAAATATCTACCCAGTAATACGTATTCAGCAGTTATCCAAAACCAATTTCCAGATCAAAAAGACAATCCTGAGCATCAAGAAGTACATCTGTACGTAGGAGGACTCTCATTTCTCAGAAGCATCAGAGCACCAAACATTACCTGCAGGAGGCTGCTACTGAAGTAAGAAACTGCTCCTTGCAATGCAGCAAGCAGCAGCTTTCTGGCTGTTTTCCCTGATTACAAATATAAGGCTTGAGACTCTTGAATCTGTAGAGACATATTTTATTGCACAAGCTGCAACACTAGTATGTTTAATCTAAAAAGTCACTCTGTTTACCCTTTCTAGAAAAGGGTGAGGCCATCACATATGACCTGCTCTGGAAGGCTGAAAAAACAGATTCTTTCTCCCCACACTTACCATTAGGATTCTGCATTCATAAAATTTTTCTAATGCTTGAATTAAATAAACTTCTCCTTGGTTGATATGTCTCCTCTAAAAATGCTAACTTTTATACTGCAATTCTTAGGAGACAGCATATACATGATTAACTCTACTGTGAGAAAAACATTATTTTTCAAAGTAATCATTTACCTGTGCTTTTTTTTGCAGTAGACCAAAAGGTTATCAAAAAGAAAAAATATCCTCTCTTGGATATTTCCAGCTGAAATTTTCAGTAGTAGTCCACTTCGCAGCATTTCTGTGCACGTGTCTGTGATGTTGGACCCCTAAAATCGATTGAAAAGAGATTTTTATTCTTTTTATTCTGTGAGAACTGAAGTATTCTGCATCAACTAAAGGAAAGTTTCTTATACAAATTCATCCATAACGATTCTCTAGAAACACTAAGAGTAAAACTCATGGTAATTTATTGCATTGTAATTACATAGTAATTTCTAATGATGCTTAACACAGCTTTGTATTCATTCAGTATTGCCATTCACTGGGGTGAGAGGAAGGTGGCTTTTTTGAATAAATAAAGTTTAATCACTAGAAGTTTTCAAATTATATTACAGCTATGCATGAGACCTTTCCTGAAAAATCAGGCCAACTTCATCCAATAACTCTTACATCCAGTAACTTTAGTCAGAAATGTCTGAAAATGGGGCTTTACAAGACATAATATATGCCAAGATGAACTTGGAAGCTAAAGCAACCTGGAACTTGAACATGACTAAGAGTATATACTTCTACACTAAATTCAGTTTAACATAAAATCAAATTAAAAAATCCAGCAAGACATAAAACATGGGCAAAGCTACTAGTGGCACATACAACTAAGACTGGCTAGTATACTTTCTCCTAACATACTCTGAAGACTTCAGAATTTTGCTAAGCTTTAGATGTTTGGGATGAGATTTCCCATGCCTTATTTTTGCTTCAGGTCAGAAAATCTTTGCATGTGAAAAGAAGGCAGAAGATAGGCATTTTCATAGAAGTTACCAAAAAAGAAGCAACTTTAACAAAAGAAAATGTTTTCCCAAAAATATTTACATGAAAAATTCATAGTATTTCTACATCTTATAAAAAGAAATTTACCTCTCAAGAATGCTTACCCTTTAATTCAGAGGTGGATTTTGCTAGTCTGAAAATCCATGCTCCTATGGGACAGAGCTGCTGTTGGTGTGCTCTAAGTGCCCAGACATGCAATCCTATTGATAATTATGCATGCTGGCTGCATCAAGCATACACCCATAGTTTGAGGAGTTTCCTAACTTAAAGCAGTCAACAGTCAGCTTAGAAAACCTGCAAAAGCCAGGACTTCCCTGTCTTCTACAAGTCCTGAATGACTTATACCTGCAATAGCTGTAGTTACTTCCTCTTCTTGATCTAAGCACAGTAATCCAAATAAAAATTCATTCAATTAAGAGCCAAGAAGCAACCGCAGGTTCTGCTCTCAGCACTTCATCCTACTGTTCATCCTTTGTATGTCACAGCTGTGAGTATTGAGCAATAGCTCAGACTGTTCTAAGGAGAATGCAGTCTGTTTACAGAGATGATAAGTGGGATTGCACAACCATCTCACTGGAACACAGTTCAGGTCTCTAAATAAAGCAGCTTCAGCATCTGTATTAACTAACCAGTCCTGTTCCCATTTAGGATTAAATCAGCCAAAAATGAATGTCATCTACAGTCACTACAGCATATTTCCCTTCCTAAGACAGTATTAGTACCAAAAACTGGCATAGCAATTTTACAGTTATATTTGAAATCAAACATTGAAACATCTTAAAAACACCCTCAGTAATATAAATTAAGCATAAATTAGGGCTTACATAGTGCTTGCTGACCACAATTACAGAAAAGCAGGTCATTTCTTTCCATTCTATTTCATTGCTTGTATGTATTAAAAAGAGTAAACAATTTTAAAATTGCATATCAAACTAGCTGGAATAGTACTTACTAATAATTTGCATTTTTAAAAGCTGGATATTTTTTTAAAGGGTTTGGTTTGTTTTTACAGAAAACTTCAGCTTTGTTGAAAAATGGTGCTTTTTTTTTGTAGGGAAGCCAAAAATATTCAGCTTAAGGCTTCAGTATTGTACTAGCAGTTTCGGCTTTCTACAAAAGAGTGCATTTTTTCATAGAAAGTGTTTAATAAAAAACATTTTGAATTTTTTTTGAAAAATTTCATTTTCAGTGTAGAAAAACACAACCTCGTCCTGACAGTCCTAGCAAGATCTGCTACTGTGCCAGCATCATGTCACAAAACAACACATTTTATACATATTTTAAATGTATATAATTTCGGCCACCTGAGTTACTAAGATTCACCTCATTCATGACTCAAGTTCAGTGTTACAATATGGCAGTGAGTGTTATTGTATCACATTACTAGCCTTTGCTATTGTTTTCCTCTTCATTTTCTTCCTTTTCTCATACGAAATGCCAGATGATGAAAAACATGTTCTAGAGATGCTTTTTTCCCTTGTAGACCTCCCATCCAAATACAGAGCAGTGTTAATGTCACTTATGGGATACCTTTTGACAAGCTCACAACCCATACTAGTGTGGCCGCAGGTCAGTGAATTTTGTTATTGCTGTTTTATTTGCTGAAGTCCAAGGGTATAAGATAACAGGATCAGAAGTCACATCTGGCTGTCCTACATAACCCTGCTAGTACAGAAAAATCCCCTGCCACTCTCTTGCCTATGTAACACTTAGGGTTTGCCTGGTTCACCTGTTCCTAGACTTTGGGTGGGTACGGAGCTGAAAGGGAGAGAAAAGGAAGGGCACATTATGCTAAAGAACTGCTGTTTATACACCTGGGGTGAGCACTCCTCTCCACCACAACCCTTAGAGATGAAAACTAGGCCTGAAGCAGGATAAAGCAGAGAACACACACAAGCACTGCCATGTCCACCATGAAATTCAAAGAAGGACTGACAAGTGTAAAAAGTTTTCATGAATGATGCAGCTACACCTTAAAACTCCACATGGGTTCTCAGCAGTTAAGAGTTGATATCCAGCCCAGTAGCATAATTCATTTAGCCAACTCATGGGCGAAGGTTCAAGGCTGCAGTAACAGATGAGAGGCTTCCCTTGTCCCAGAAGCAGGTGAGGCTATCTGCTGCACAGCTAAAACTGCCCTAGAACAGTCCTCTCCTGTGGGTAGCACTGAGGCTGAGGACTCTGCAGCTTCTCAGGATAGCTGGTATGGAAGTTAAAAGCCCATAAGACCCTCAAGTCTGCAGGCTATTTAGGTATAACTGGCTTCTAATAACCTTTGGCTGCCAGTCAGACACCTATCATTCCACCGAAGGAACCAGCTCCAGCAAGAGGTCTGCAACATGGGCCACCATTGACCATATTGAAAAGTAAATGCATTTAAAATACACTGGAAGGAGAGAAACTATATGTAAGTAATTTAAAACAATACTCCCCTCATCCTTAAATTATTAAATATCCATCTTTGACATTACAAAATTACCTTTATTACCTTGAGATGAAAATCAGCATTGGCTATTATTATTTGAAAAAGCTACTTATCTATATACTCTGGGCAAATATCAGTCAAATACAGAGGTTTGATCCTACTGATCCAGTGGCCAGCACATTAAGTGATAAATGTCAGAAATTACAGACTAATACTAACGTATTCTTCAGTACTTGCACACAGGCATAGGAAACAAATAAAACAGGGGAAATTCCAGAAATTCTGGAGTTTAAAATTGAAATCTCTAGTAAAATACTACTGGATAATATGTTGGAATGGAAAGGAACAGAATACCCCATGCTACTGTCACTAAGTTGGCCTATGACTCAGACTGGGTCGTTCAGTTTCCAGCTTACAACAAATGCAACAATTTTATTTTTTCTTCTCTCACTAAAACATCCACACAAATTTTACTGACAGACTCCTTCAGCTGCTGAGCCACTCTCCAGCTGAGACAGCCACCTACACAGGTTCTGAATTCAGGCCACTTAGGAAATCAAGTGAGAAAGTCATTATACTCAAAATTTTCTTTCTTGAAACAGATGTTCCATTTTTCCATTAATCTGTATTTTTATCATAATAAACACAAGCTTCATTTTATGACACTTAAGTATAGGAATTCAACTCATGCTTTGATCAGATTCTAAAAATAATCTTTATTTTTTTCCTCTTTCCTTCTAGTTGGGGCCAAGCAATGTGCTAAGCATTTCCTTCTGGAAGGAAATCTCCAGCAAGTTTGCCTCTTTATTTTAGGCGATGCAGAAAACCAGATGTTTATTTAATTAAATCCACTCTCAAACATGGCATTCAGAAATTTTTTTTGCAGTTGTTGCTGGGAATCATTCAAAACACTGTTAGGTCTTATACATGCTTTGGAATTCTTACCATTTCAAGGACTAAGCTTATATCATGTCTGCAAAGGATGCGCATATTAAGATCAAGGCGATTTTGCCCGATTGTGCACCCTGTGGTTGCCATATGATAAGATCAAACCTGATCAGCTAAACTACAATAAACAGCACAGAACCCTACTGAAAACATACTATTTTAAGACAATGGCACTATTTCAGAGTTCAATCACAAGTGAAATCCTAAAATTAAATTGAGGAGGAGGGCCAAGACAGAGGGGAAAAAAAGAACTAAAAACACACCAAGGTTGGAAGGGAATTACCATGTTATGGTTCACAGAATAGATTCTGAGCACAGAGAGAGTAAGTCTATGTTTCACGTGTTTATGCCCATGTTGTTAACCTTCCTTTTTACCTTTACTCATTAATATATTTCCAAAAGCAAACATATTTACTACTGTATGTTTTACTAAGAATTCAGAAGAAACAATGCAGGAAAGTGGATTCCCTTTTCAGGGATAGAGGTTTGAGAACAGTAAGTTCTTAATCAACTTATATGACTCATAATGCATTGAGTTAATAATACTGTAACTTTATACTTGAGTGTGTTCATTAAGATGGATTTGAGAAATACCTATGACTCAGGCACTGAAAGCAAGCAGAAGAATTTTAATCATTATAGTGCAGTAGAAAACTTAATTGAAAAGTTGAAAATAATAGAAGGAGCAAAGTCAGTGATAGGCAATAAGGATTATTTAACAAATTTCCTTGCCAATATTCAGCAACATAAGCACTTAACTCACTATTGCTTCTGTCATGAAGTTATCACATAAGCATGCCCAACGCATTTTAATGTTCAGGTACACTGATCTTTCCCAGTTATTGCTGATGACAGCAAGTTCAAGCTAATTACAAGAAGAAATTTATTTTCACCTAGCCTAAACAAGCAGCTGTTAAGATGTTTCTTTTGAAAACTGAGGTCAACTAGACCAATCCTCAATTACAACATTTAGAGGTGTACTTTATCTTTGTCCTTTCTTTTTCAAAATCCCACAAGCAATACCATAGTATGAGTACACATTGTCTGACACTTGTCTTCAACTTTTTTTATTTTATTTTATTTCAAATTGAGTGTTACAAATAAATGCAGAGAGGTTTGTCTGAATACAGACCACCCACGATACAGCTTTCGTACTTGCTAAAATTCCTTTCCATGAGACACAGTGAAGTTTTGTGGAATTTCATAGTGACCATCCTGTACCAAAGATTACAGCATTCTGAACTGCAGTACGAGATATTTTGCCAGAAATTGAAAAGCAGTTCTTGAAAATACTGCTACACAAGAAAAGGAAACAACACCTTGAGTGAAACATATCAAATCACACAATGCACCGAAGAAACATGAAGAATTTTGATTAAAGTAAAATCAGTCACTTAATCCATGTTTAGAATGAACCGAATCTTCCCACACTACTCAATTAACAACAAACCAAAGGTTTGCATAAGTCTGTTATCAGGAGATCTCACTTGGAGTAGACAGGAAATAATTTTGCAGCATCATGGGCAGTATTTGGGGCGTCTTTGTTCAGTGCACTTTCTATGCTCCTTTCAAATAGTGGCTTGCTCTGCTGAATCCTTCTGGATGGCAGAGGGAGGCCTATTCCACTGCTGCAGAAGCAGAGCACATCCTTCTTAGGCACAGCAAGTTCAAGAAACAGCAGGTGTAGTAAGCAGGAGGTCCACCTCCCTCTCTACAGGGAGGAAAAAATGCTGTGTAGAAATTATTTCTTGTTTCTGCTTTTTTATCTGTTAGTATAAATATCAACTTAAAAAATTGACTCGTCTAGTCAATATTCTAATTTTTATTTGACTTCTTGGGGAACTCAATCAGTTAAAGTTCAGACAGGTCTTTCTCAAGACTTTCTCTGATTCAGTGTCCCATTAGTGTCCCTAACCCCATCTTTTTTCTGCACTATACAAAGACTATTTCCCACTATATAGAAGGAGACCTAATCTTTCAGCTACCAGGCTAACATGCAAAAATACAACTTTATTGCTACCTTTTCCAGTCTGCAAGCCTTCCACAAAGCTTAAAGAGATTAAACCTCCTCCTCTAGTTCTTCAGCAGCTTTCTTAGGAAAAGAAGTAGCATATTCAAGTAAAGTATTCAAAAAAGCAAATAACTATTTCCATGTTGAAATCTGTGTCTTAAAAAGCCCCTGTGCATTATTTTTTAAAAAGTCAGTTTCTAATATGGTTACATTTCTTGCTTTATATTTCTTCTGCTGGAACCTCACTTGTGTTTCCCTCCCACCCCAGTGCAGATAGATCAGACAGTTCAATACAAAACACCTAAAGCAATTTAAAGACATACTCTTATCTGTACCTATCTTTCTGTGTGAAGTGATTATAGTCCTCAGAATAATACAAAAGGAAGATTTTGTCACTACAGCTACTTGATCGTGTTTTCTAGGGGAAAAGGTGGCTCGACTGAGTACTACTGAAAATTCTAATTCAGAAACAGACCTATGTGGTTATGTTACAAAACTCTGTTGAAGCATTAAAGTTCTTCTATTTGCAAAGTATTAAAAAGACCCACAAGTCTTACTCAGAGCCTATTGAACATGTTTATATTAGCTTAGCTCTCCCTTAGCTCTAAGTCCCTTAGCTCTAAGGGACTACCTACAAGCTGACAAAAAATTAGGGATTCAGAGCTTAATCAACAATAAATAATTTTTCTTTCAACCAGACAAAATGCATACACAGGCATAGAGAGCAGTAAAATGAGATCAGCAGTTAAATTAGCACACATACATGTTCGTGTAGATGATCAATACTCTAAGTTAAATGCTAAATAATTGCCCTCTTTCCTGGAAGTCTGTTGTTTTATACAGCAGCGCTCAGTCATGGACAACATGGAATTTACAAAGCAGATCTCAAATAAAAGCTGTGATTTCATAGAACTGAGGAGTTGCTAGTGCCTTCGGATCAAAAAAACAGTGCAATACATACTTATTGAAAACTGTTACTCCCTCCTCAACATACAAAGCAATAAATCTTATGACAGTACCTCCCATCCTTCAACATGAGACTGCCATTCTTCCAAAAACTCTAATTTTTCCATTTGTCTCTTGGCTTCATTTATGTTGGAACAGACAGCTTTCATGGCCTGGAGGGCTTCCATTAGGGCTGCATAGTCACTGTGCTTCCTTGGAGTCCGCTTCAGTAGCTCCTATTTAGACATTTTAAAAAAAAAAAAGGGGGGGGAAAAAAGAAAAAAGCCTGTCTTTGATCTTTAAATGTACATTACAGAAGACTTAAATCAATCAGCATGCAAGACCAAAAAGTAGTCAGATCTTCATTTTACTACATGGAAAAGTAATAAACCCACTAGCATTGTATCTTAGTAGGACACTAAAACTCCAGAGTAATTAATTCTGGACAATAATAATCATGACCTAGGAAAAAGTTTGCATTTCAGCTATTATTTCCTCCAACAATGTTTCTTCATGTTGAGCTTTGGCTTTGGGGTGAAGTGGTTTTTTAGTTTGGATTTTTTTTTTTTTTTAAGATTCTACAGAATGGAACTGTTCAACAGCAAGAATAACAATTCTGCTTAAAAATGTTAGTTTACTCATGTCAAAATTAACACCTGCCTTTTCTGCAACTCAGGGTAAAAACCATGTTCCTTTAGCTCCACACTTTTGTTTAATCTAGTGCAATAGAGCAAAGCAGTGAACAATAGCTTAGGTCACTGATTTCGGATGGTTCCTGGTACTGGTAGCCATATTAAACAACAGAAGTGGAGTTGCCAGCATTCGTTTGAGATTTGCCATCTCAAGCTACCAACAACCCATTTACAGCTGGACTGACTAAGGACAAGCTTCAGTGCCTACCCTGAGGTGTAGGCAGCTCTCCACCACACCCTGTATTTGAATTTATTTAACATAAATATATCCATTTCATTGCCCCCTAGAGTAATTCATTAGTCATTTTCCCCTGTTTTGTCTGCAGATCCTTCATTCAAAAAATAGAATAGAAAAGCAATTTTAAAATAGACCAAGGGAACTGTAAAGCCACAGATATCCGGGATGACTCACATATCATTGCAATTATTATATTCTTTAATTTATTTTAACAACCTTTATTTTAACATGTTTCATTTTAGATTTATGCCATTTGCCTCACAACTGGCAATCTTTCAGACCTAAACTCAAACATGCATTGTGAAAAACACTGTCCAATCATGTTTCAAGTAGCTTCTAGAGCAGAATCTGCTCTGACTTTCCTCACATGGTTTGGAACAATACATGATATTAGTCCTTCATTTGTTAAGCAAAAATGTTTTAAATACTTATTTTCCTGTATTATTTTATTTCCTAACATAGTAAATTAGTCTCAGAGGTTTGAATAACTAATGTTTACCACTGCATTTAATGGTCTTCACTGTTTTAAACTGTCACAATATGATAGGAATAAGCATATAATTGTGCATAAAACTGTCTACAGTAGCTCTTATTCTACACTTTTTCTTACAAAAAACTTTCATTAATATTTTTTCACTTACAGTTGGTGAACTAGCATCATCAAAGCATGTCACCAACAAACTCTGCTATCCCAAGCACTTTAAGTAAGGACATGGTCAAACCCTCTCTCAAATGGCTCACTTCTGTCCAACAATGGAGAGGCAACCTTACAACTAGATGCAGAATGGAGCTAATTATCTTGATCCAGTCAAACACCTCAGTTCTTTTAATACTGATGTCAGAAGACTTGCCATCATCTTTAATGAGAGCAGGTCTGGGTCCAATATCTTAACAAGGAGATAATTCACTGTATAGAGAGATGGTTCCTGGAGTTCAAAAACATGTTTAGCAACCAGTTTTACATAAGAAGTATAAAGTCCTAAATAAAAATCTTTTAAGTACCTTTAGAAGAAGGGGATACTTGCATATCCTCTGTATTGGTGTTACTAGATATCCTTCCAATGGTACATCTGTGTTCTTGCGTCCTCCAAGGAGCATGCAGTTCTGGAGTGTGAACAGTTTCACAAATTATTGAAAAATCCCCAGAAAATTAGCAGAAATAAAGACCATGTGTATACATCAATACTGGCTAAACTATACATATATACATATAGGCAAGGAAGGAAGTTTGCAAGACTGTCAAAAGTACAGGCTTGAACACATGCACAAGTGGGTACGTTGACCATCATATATGACAAGGAAGTCACAACGGCATTATGCAGGTTTCTCACCTAGGTACCTTCTTCATCCAGTCTGATGAAGAGAGGGCTTCTTTTTAAGTTTAAAAATAAAAGACAGTAAATAAAATGCTCAAAATATGCTTTTAGACTTCAACAAATAATAATAATAATAATAATTCAGGGTAACCACTATAGGTGCTGCTCTTTCTAAAAAGTGTTTGCTATATTAAGTTGGATTGAAGGTTTGAACATGACCATCCTAATACACACCCGAAAAAAAAACATGTTCTGTTTCCATGCTTCTATATTTAAACATGATGTGCAATGAATAAAATATCCTTAAGTCATGGGCAAAAGAATATTAAAGTTTTGACAGGACATCCAATTATGGAAGCAGAGAATACATGAAATATTGGGCGGAAGCTTCCATGAAAAAGCAGCTGAGAGAGAGAAAAGAATACCAGATGCTTGGGATAAGAAAATTTGTAAGGGACATCACAGCAAATATTTGGAATTGCTGGAATTAAAGTGTAAGTACATAAAGACCTAAAGCAATGATGACAATTATTTTATGGAGAAATCAGAAGGAATTGTGATGCAATGGTATGAGATAATCTACAGCTTCAAAGAGCAAGTTGTCTAAACTGAGGATGCTAAACAAAAGTAGTTTAAGACAGCCAGATGGTATGTCGACACAGGCCACAAATCTGGATGCAGACACATTGTTGATGGAACAGAGTCTACACAACTGAGTGGCTGTTCCCCTCAGCACGTAACTCAACACACATGCCCCATAACCAGTGCTGCTATGGGGAGCTCTACACCCACCCTTAAGTCTCTGCTTCATACTTATGGCTAACTAGTTTCTGTCTTATCCTAAAGGATCCTTTATCCTAAAGGATCTCACTTAGCCTGCCAGTGCATAAGCTTTACTGATGAAGACCAAGCAAGATAACAGTAATGCAGAGCATAGGTTTCTGTAACAACTGTCTCTATACTCAAAGGCTCAAAAGTCTGGTTTCAGCTCCCAATTACTGATAGATAATCACATCTCTAATGACCTGTTCTATCTGGCTAGAATGCTTTAACTGTACTTTCAAATTATATAGTCAGATGTCTTGTTCTCTTGGTCAGACTGCTGTCACTTAATCCTAGAGACATGTCCCAAATCTATTAGGAACACAAAACACATGTGAAAGCCTTCTGCATGTGCCCAGGGGTACACAATTGACACATCATGAACTGCCACAACTGCACTCCTGGCTCCCTTTCTCACAAAACAAGCTCCTTGCAATCTTTGTCTGGAGTATTTTGCTTTTTGTCTCTGTAGTCAGCATTCACCCTTTCTTCTTGAGCCTGGCCATGCTGCTCCTAATACAAGAACCATGTGTATGAAGCTCCTCAGTATGGGGCAAGGTGAAGGATACTGTGTCAGCTACTGAGGAAAAATAGGACAACTTTGAAGCTGTTTTTAACTATGAACGGAACATGACTGAGCAAGAGATTCTTAGCAAAAAGGAAGATGGTGCTTCATGTCACCCAGTACCCCTCACAAGAAGGAAATTTCCACACTGCTCATTAACTTGGCTGTAAGTAAGTGCAGTTGTGGATTCAGATATGGTATCTTTCAAAAAATTACTGAGCCACAATTGGACAACTTCATCAAGAACTGTCAACAGTAGTAGTGAAAGCCTAATGCATGCTAAAAATAATTAATAAAATTAAATAAAACATGAGAGACTGTCAGCATTGGCATAATCTTTTTTTCAAAAACATCTCTGATGCTTTGCTGACAGCATCATTTGCTTTCCAGTCCTAAAACATAATAATCAGAACTGACCACTCCAAAATTTGTATAGCATATCCATGGACACCTTCTCAGGTATCTAAGTTCCAATATATTAGGCTCAACATTTCAAAGCTGACCTTGTTACCACAGGAAACCATGGAGGAAACACAAAAAACATTCCACACTGAATCCTTTTAACAACTATTATCAAACTCAGTATTTACATGTGAATTGGTTTTGCTCTTGGAGAACCATGAAGGCTGTCATACTTAACATTTTAAAACCCCTTCCTTATTTGTCTTATTAAGTGAAAGACTAATTGTGGAGCTGTTTCTTTGGACTTCATATTAAGTCAGCATCTAAGATCAGCATTGATAATTTATGACCCATAATGAAACATTTTCTGTCTGCAACAGTTCTGGCTACAGTACCAGAATGTGGACCTTCTCTTCACAAGTTCTGATGAGTCCTTCAGCTTCCTTTCTGTAATTCCTTTACCTGTCCCTCCTCACCTGTATTACCCTACTGTTTTTCCTTTCTACAGATTCACAGGCTTGTCTTCTGGCCAGCATGTTCAGGGCACACTGCCTAATGCTGTATTACCTACAGATCTGAGGACAGAAGCGAAAATACGATGTATGCACTCCCTTGCCCTGGAAACCATCCCCAGCTAAAACTGTCTGCTACCCACTTGCAGGCATGCTTGTACTTGTTAATTGGTGGAGGTAATAGTGCTAACAGTTCACTGCCTAGACAAAAAATATGAAGCTAGAACACCAGTTCAATGTTTATTTACCAAAAGAAATGTCCGCACTGTTCTTATTTTGTTTAGGTCAAGCAGAACTTTCTGTGCCTTCTCGTGGTTACTACAGTATTCATCATAGATACGGAATTTCTCTTTCTGCAGGAACAAAAAAAGACATTGTTTTTCACTTGTCATTTTGATTTTGTTTTAATTAATAAAGCATGGAATGAATACTTTTCAAAGCTGAATAGCTAATATAGTCTTCATTCTGGAAGGTCAGCTCTTCTTCCTATGTCTATTATTTGAGGTCTAGCCTCAAATTAGACTTATGAGCAGTCTGGAAGCAGCAATTGGGAATTTCAGTCTTAGATTCATAGAATACCAGGTTGAAAGGGGGCTCAAGGATACTCTGGTCCAACCTCTCTTGGCAAAAGCACAGTCTAGAC
Organism: Acanthisitta chloris; assembly: GCF_000695815.1. Lineage (NCBI taxonomy): Eukaryota > Metazoa > Chordata > Aves > Passeriformes > Acanthisittidae > Acanthisitta > Acanthisitta chloris. The sequence continues at coordinate 151,501 of NW_008678477.1, forward strand.
AAGATGTCCCAGCACCCTGTCAAGACAATCTTAAAAGTGTCCAGTGCTGGGGAATCCACCACTTCCCTTGGGAAACTATTCCAATGGCTGATTGTTCTTATTGTGCAAAATTTTCCTCTTAGGTCCAACTGGAATTTCCCCAGGAGTAACTTGTACTCATTACACCCCTCATGTTATCCATGTGACTCTGTAAAATAGAGACTCTCCATCTTTGTAGCCACTCTTTAAACACTACAACATGGTCATAAAGTCTCCCTGAAGCCTTCTTTTCTCAAGTCTGAACAGAGTTCTCTCAGACAGCTTATGGCAGGCTTCCCAGTGCTTTGAGCATCTTTGTGGCCTTATCTTGCTAATCTGTTTGGTTTTTTTGGTCACAGCAGCACACTATTCACTCATTGAGCTTGTGGTCCATCAGGAGTCTGAGGTCTCTTTCCACAGAGCTGCTCCCCAGACAGGTAGGTCCCAGCCTGTGCTGCACTCCTGGATTATATTTTCCCATGTGCAAGACCTAACATTAGTCTTCACAAGGTTTTTGATAAAAATTTCAGAGGCTGGACTATAGCAAACATACAGGATAAAAAATCACAGGAAGACAATGCACAATGAGTGGCTAACTTGCTGACATCATTACCCATTTTGTCTGCAAACACTTGTTTTCAAATATGATCCGTGCTTCTGCAGATTTAAAAACTGATTGTTACTCAACTTCTGCAAAATGTTTCCATGAACCATTAATAATTTTCTCCTCCCACAATGAATAAACAAAGGCTTAACAAAGAAATGGGACTCTAACCAGAGATAACAATGAAACCTAGATTTTTTGTTAGGCCTACGACTGAAAGTAAACTAATCTGTCCTGATTTTGCAAAGCTCTGTAACACTAACATCATTGTTTTGCTCCAACAGGAAAAGTATTACTCCTAGAAATCAATTTCTACAGGACATACAAGCAAACTTGTGGACATACTGTAGTTGTCATAAGTAAAATATCTTTGCAATCCAGAACCAGGGGGGTCTTTTACCCAGCATAAGCAAATATTTATTAAATATTCACATTTTTTCCATAGTATCAAAGGGGAATAAAAAAATAGCATATTACTACTTTTCCTGTTTCGTGCAACCCTGATCCTTGCACCTCCACCTCACACATAGGCACCAGCATCACCCAAGCTTCAGAGCTCAGTGTGTCAGCCTGGGCTGATTTGGTGAATCTAAAAATTATGACAACAAAGGTTTCCCCATTTCATATGTTCTTTCTTCATTCTCCTCCCCTCTCTTGTTTTTTCCTTTTTATTTTGCAAATCACAGTAACCAAGAAATTACTTCAGAGTACTCTACATTATGCAACGAAGTAACATTTTGTCTTCATGACTATGTACACTTATCATCATGACAGTAATTAATAAAGACAAAAAATACAGGAAAAGCATGAAACAAGGCTGAAATAAAAGATAACATACATAATTCAGAAAGCAGGTTCCAACTTCATGCTGTGCATTAGGTTCTGGCTGTAAACACTCCTCCACCAGGGACAGGAAGTTTTTGTGAACTGCAAGAATATCTTCAATATTTGAAAACAACATCTGCAAAAGAATAAAACATATGTAAATAAAACATCAGATACAAAGCAGAAGAAATATGTAATTAGGAAACTAACCTTAACTGTCTCTTCTGTGACATTTTTATCCACTTTGGCTGTAGCACATTGGATCATTCGGTGAAGAAAAGCCTGCATGAATCAAGACAAATAAGAAAAAAAGTCATTTCAGGAAGACTCTCACAATTTTTGGCATGTTATGCTTTAATCTATTTACCAGATTTCTTATACTTTGGCTATAGAGTCATATCAGAGTATTATTTGGAATCTAAGCCACATATTTTATTTATAAATCATTTAGTAGCCCTGTTATTCTAACATGATACAAAAACCTTATCTATGCAGTATTTAAAAGAGTTAAACAGTGAAATATTAATGAAGCTGAGAAACCAAACACGCTCTGAAGTATCACTTCCACCCTGCACTCATATTACAAATCAAGCAAGAGCAAAATGTATTAATTTTCAAAATCTCACCCTAGCACTTTACAAATTGGGTACCAGACAAGCCAAAATAAGCTGTTAATTTCTAAGTTAAAACTAATCAGGAGATGTTATTATGAAATGTAACTTTTACCATAGCAACTGCAAGTCAGATGTCAGATGTATTAATAATCAAACCTAATATAAAGTAAATAGGCTTAAACAAGAGTCAGCTGCACCTGGTTTTGCTTAATGAAAACTATTCCCTCTTCCCTCCCCAAGAACCTAATCCCTGGAGATCAAATGAGAATTTAGTAATACTACTAATGAAATACCAAAATAATAAGTTTTATTTTATTTCACATTCAAGAACTGGACAAAAAAGAAGGTATGTACAGCACATCATTCCAAAAGAAACAAATATTTCAGGTACAAAGAAAAGAATTTTTATTAACTCATCTCATTACAAAGACATGGGTATGTTCTGGAAAACTGTAGACTAAAATCTTACACTGATGATTCTTCACACAGACACACATACTCTTCAGTCATTAAAACCTGGCACCACAAGTGCACAAATGTCATGTCTTTCATAACCATTTAGCTCCAAGTCACTGTGCATTGTACACTGTACATGAGCTCATCTAAATTCTGGCGTGGTGCAAATTCCATAAAAGAGGCAATAAATAATCCCTGTGTGGAAAGATAGAAGTCACAGCAACCCTTTTTTCTCTCTGCTGGGACTTAAAATTTTCATTCCCAAGCAGCAATCCTTTCTCTGCTGAAGAGGACTATGTAACTGGCATTACACATTTTTATTACCAAAGAGTCAAATCTAGTTATCCAGGACATAAACTGAATTAAGTTTGGAATACTGCCAGCATACTATATATTTCCTATCACTTTCTACAATTATGTAGATTTTCTACTTCATTAAACTCCTCTTTTTCCTGGCTATTTGCGCTTTCTTTCTAATGTTTTATTGGTGCTACAAAATGTCATTAACTCATTTGCAACAGTTAACTGTTAGTACACGACAGCCTTTTATATTGTTCCTTGCTAGGAATATCCACAGGGGTTATGGAAAATTTGCTGTGTGCATTGCCTGTACACTGTTCAACCAATGCCACATAGAGTGAAAGCCTGTATGACTAAGTTAATTTTTGGAAGTTTTCAGTAAACCATCCAACAGCATTAAATATGCTTTAAAATCCCAAGGAAAAAAGAATTGCAAGAACTACCTCTGAAAGTAATGTCTATTTTTGCTATCTGCAATTTCTCTCTGTTCACATTACTTCCCCATAGACCAAACATACTGCTCATCTGCACTCATGTTATCTCAGATCATCTTCATTTCCTATAACTGTGAAGGAAGGTGAACATTAAGTTGGCTGAAGGGGAAACTGAGAAGGATCTGAGAGCTGAGGCATTAGTTATTCTCAAGTGATCCCAGACACTAGTCAAGAGTCATTAGGTCGAGACGAGTATATATCAGCTGCAATAAACAGTTGTCCAAGCAACACTGACCCAGATGTCACATCTACAGAGGTTATCAGAAACTAAATCCAGGAAAATTCAACTCTTGCAGAAACCAGACACAAGTCACTAATTAAGGCAGGGAGGCCTGGTATAACTTCAGTCCCTTCCAGTACTTCGTGCAAGCCTATGTAATATTGTGCTGTACTCATACTGCAACGATAGTCCAATTGCAATGCCAGTTTTTTTTCCCAAGATTTGCGACAAGTTCATAGTTCATAGCAGTTCACAAGTTCATAGAATGGCATGAGTTGAAAGGGACCTTAAAGATCATCTAGTTCCAACCCCCTTGCCATGGGCAGGGAACACCTTTCTCTAGGCCAGGTTGCTTAGAGCACCATTGCTGTCCCTTACCAAAGCAGATTTGCTTCCTGAAAAATATCGTAACACCAGGTCCCAAAGATCAATGGATGTGACCATATGAATCTTTCAGTACACTTACAAAAGAGTCCTACAAAACTACACATACTGCCAAATAATTGGAATAATCTCACATTTTCTAGAAGAGTGGTGTAAGAGAATTCAAGGGAGTGCAGGTAGGGATGGAGGTGTCTACCTCCATTCACATGCCACCAGGACCAATCCTTGGTGCACTTCACTTGCTGAGGAGTGAGTAATGCAAAGCAGTGATGAAACCCAGGTTTCCATGATGCAAATCCTCTTCCCAACTTCCCTTCCTGTAACACAGAGACACCGCTCACTCCATACACACACCACCTCTGCACTGGGACTTTGCAAGGGAGAACCAACAGATGTCATTACGCAGGAGGATGGAGAAGTAATTAGTTTTTACAATGTAAAATAACCTCAATCCAGCACTGTGATTGCAAAAATATAAATGTCTCTAAACTTTTATGAACACAACACAGAGAGAGAGTTGACTGTTCAAAAAATCTCCAGAGTTATCTGAGCATCAACTGAGAACAACCACAAAGTTCTTCAAAAATTAGTAAACAAAGAAAAGAGCAGGTCATTTGTAGACACAAGTTTGAAGAGGATCCCAACACAGAAATTAGACCTTAAAAGCAGAATGTATAACAATGGGCAGATAAATATGGGGCAAAAAATTATAGTAGCTTTTGATTAAACACTATATAAACTACCATTAACCACAGAAAAAACACATCTATTAAAAAATGAAAGTAAAATGGACATCTCAGCCAATTTATGGCTCACTAATTAACTGGGCACACAAAAACAAGAAGTCAGAAACTCCACTGAAATAGCACTGAGTTGCTTCTAAAAATTCTACCATTACTTCAGGTGTGCTGCTCCAAGTCCATACTCATTCCTGCCCACCACATTACATTAAGGAGCATAGCAATTACAAATTGCAAGGATGTAGCAGAATAGACCCTGCTCCTAGACTGAGCAAACCACTGTAGGAATCAATTGTCATACATGCTTCCCATGCTTGCAAAAAAAAAAAAAAAACCAAACAAACAAAACAACAACAAAACCATCAAAGCAAAAAATCAGCTCAAACACACAACAGTAAATCACGACTCCTCTCTGCTTCCTGGAGTACACAGCACACCTTGCTGAAGTTACTTCAGTATTCATCTACTCTAGAGTAGATGTTTCACAGCACAACATCAAACACAGAGAATAACATATCTCTGGATCACAGACCGTTGCCACCTAGACAGCAATCCTCAACTTTCTCAAGGCTTTTCAAGTGGATTCCAGAGTTTCCCTTAACTTCTTTTCAATTCTTAGTTTTCTCAAATAACAGCAAGGACATGTAGTTAGATCATAATTTTCCAGATTTTCATCTTATACCACCAACATTCTAGCTACATTGCTATAGTACAGGGATTCAACCTTGCAGCACTTGCCCCTGGCACTCTCTGCCAACCAGAGACTATTGATGATTTCTCTTTTAAGACATCTCCATGCAACATTTCAGAGCAGCAAGTTGGCTGGATACCACAAAGAGCAGTCTAAATTTTAAAGATCAGATGAAAAGCAAAAACAAAAGAGGACATTTGTTATTTACATTCAAAAAACACCACCCAGTTTTTGGAACTGTCTATGGAAAATTCTGTCATTCTAGGAATATCCTTGAGTCACTCAGAGTGCCACAACCCCTGCCTCCACAAAGCTGGCATTCAAATTCCAAACCTAAACTTCCTAAAGCATCCTTCTGGAAACCTCAATAACACAAAATGGCATCTACATGATCAGTGTATACCTACTTTGGAGAAGAAATGCCCCAAAACGCTGACAAAATTATAAACATAAAGAGTTACATCTTAAGAAATCTGATGATCTTTAGAAGTTTGACGAACTTGTAGTCCAAAAGATGAGGTACCAACTGAGACTTCTGGAATAGGGAAGTGGCAACACATAATGTCTATAAGATAATAGTTTAGTGCTAAAGTTCCCTAATTCCACTCAGGTCCTACTGGGGACATAAAAGCCTCTATTTCTGGCTGTGACTCAGGTTCCCTGTACCACACTGGTAAGGAGGAGAGTAATTTACCTCTACCTTTGACAAACGAATTGGACAGATCATTTGGAGAAGATTCCTTGCTAATAATATGAACTAAGATAATTACATCCTTTTTTCATGGTTGTGTGCTTATTACCTGCAAACTATTGTCACATGCTTTCTGTACGACTCCCTGTTCTCTTTGACCCTTTGCCTGACATTGCAGTAACACAGTACAGAAAATACTGGGAGTGAAAATTAAAGCATAAAACACTGAAAATTCAAAGAATTATAAAAGAATCTGTTTATTATGCAAAATAAACACTAATGTGTTTGCCTGTGTGCTGATCTGCTGTCGTTTGGTGAGGCAGTGTTTTTCACACAGAACACACACTGGGTTCCTGTTACAGGGATTTCTGGTCTTATCAAAATAAGAGTAGCATTGTTGACTGTTTGATGGGGGTTTTTTCCCTCCATAGTTGCTCTGTGTGTTGTTAACAAAAAAAAAAAAAAAAAAGAAAAAAAAAGAGAAAGAAAAGAGAAGAAAAAACCTCCCAAAAACCCTACCACTGCTACAGATGGCATAAGGAGCTGCCAGCAGTACAAATGACTTCTCTGACATCTGGAATGAAATCAGGGAAAACAAAGAAGTTTGCCTGCAGAAGACTCCCAGAGCACAAAAACTTTTTGCCTTCTTGACAGATAAAACGTTAAGTCCTTAAATTATGTCAGAGCACCTGGATCACAAAATATATTTAACTATCTTTCTGAAAGCAATCCTCCTACTTTTGTGAGCCTAGAAATAAATACTGTATTTTATTTGAAAAAAGAATTTTTATACAGTTACTAATTTTTTCCCCTCAGACTTCTTTTAACACTGTTTCTACTCTCAAATCTATACTGTCATGAACAAAACCAAGGTGGATTGCAACAACATATATATTTTTAATAAGGTCATTCCCTGTACATTTTCGCTTTAGGAACACTACTTTAACTGAGGTGCCCAACCTATCATATCGAAGACTGCTGAATAAATCTAGCAAGATGTTATGCACATTAAAAATTAATACAATTTTATTTTGCACAGTATCAAAAGACAAAATCCTAAAAGAAACTCACATGGAAAATGTTCATATTTTCATATAAAATTTTTGCATCTGTGATAATAGGCATGTCTTCAAAAATTTAGAAACACAAAGCTTAAACACTTGTCGTTTCTGTTTTCTCTTTACATTCCTAGTGTATCTGTAGTTATCTGAATGGTGGAAAATATTTTGGTCTTTTCACAATATTCCAAGTGATCCTAGAGAGAACATGGAGACCTAAACATGGGAAAAAAACCTGTTTACTATTGTAAGGTGACTAGCCAAATGCATCATGGCTAATTCAGCTGGCAGACATTGAGGTAGCATTTTGCACAGCAGTCTTGCACACTATAATTGATGCACATCAGACTCAAAGTCCCAGAAGAACACCAAGCCAGTTTTGTTGAAGCACTTTTGTTTGATTCTGCCACAAAAAAAAAAAAAATATTCAATAGAGAAGACTCCAGCAGCAATAGCAGCTGTGGCAAACACTGTGTACTCACCCTCCTCTTCCTATTAACCTGTGCCAGAACCAGTGGCAGTAGCTGCTCAGGCTGGCTTCTGCTACTGAACAAAAGACTCTTCTTCTCTCTCCATTGATTCACCAGCTGAGGCACCACCTGTTTCTCCCATCTTGCCTGCAGGACTGGATGAATCACCACCAGCAGTGAGAGCATCAGCCAGGGTCAGATAAATTCTTTCTCCCTACTGTACCTAGAGACTTTCAAAGCTGACTTCATATTATCATGCCTATAAATACAGGGGAATAGATGGACCACAACATCTGCAATACTTTCCATTCTACTGCTATTTTCCTTTCACAACTGACCAAACTATTCCCTTCTTCATTCATCTGATCCCAAGGGGCATCAGTCTGCCTAAAAGAGCATCCCTGGTTTCTTTCCTTAAAGAAAACATGAATTCAGAAGTAAACACATACAAAAATTATTGCATTGAAGAAATATGGATCTTCATAACCTTCTCATACATGATGAATATGCTGACACATCTTGGGATAATCTTAACCCTTTCGCCATATAATTATGTATAATTATTTTTTTCTCTGTATCCTATCAGAAAACTTCTTCCAAGAGAAGAGCAAGATAACCTTTCCTCAGCTTGTTCTGTATCTGATAACCTTTCCTCAGCTTGTTCTGTATCTCAATCACCTTTTCTGCATTTCACTGGTCACTGACAGTATTTTTCATTTTACTGCACATCTTGTTCTTCCTTTCATGCACACTGAGACACCTAAGTCAGTTCTCTCCTTTGACAAGGAAGTGCCCCCTAAACTGATCCTCCAAAATCACCTGATCTATGACTGCACTTTCACTTTTGATCCCTTCCTTCCTTTCAGCTCCATAGCAGATGAAAGCAAGAGATTTATAGCCGAAGTCCAGTTCCCCAAAGCCAGAAGGGAAGTCAGACATCTCCACCCTCTTCCTTGTCCTGAAGCCATTTCTCAAAAAGATTTAGTACAACCTTTTCCTGGTCCAATTCAGAAGATAGCTATTCCTTTTCTTCCCAGATGTCAAGAATCCTGTCACCCATATCTAATATCTTCATTTTGGGAACCTGTTTTTCTGAGGACTAGATATGATCTTGCTGGTTGATAGAAACTTGGTTGATGAGTAACAAGAGAGTTACACACAGTTGAGATCATGCCAAAGTGAATTACCAAATTATAGTCTGGATGTCAGGCTGGCTCGCACATGCTGCTGTGATCTGACACTATGTACATAAAACTGCTAGAAAATCATCTAAATTTTTGCTTGATTAAAATACAGCTTAGCTAGAACTTCAGCAATGGCCCATACACTGGCATAAGGGATGTACATCCATCTGCAAGCTGAGCAGAAGGCAGAGTCTGTCTAATATTTTGGCTAATATTGTATGCAACATGGGTAGCTGCTAACTAAGTCTTTATCCCAATAAAATGCAAACAGGTTAGACTCTGGTCTCAGCATCACCACCTGGGAGGTCTTGGAAGGGGGAAAAAGGCATTTGTCTGAGCCCTGTGAATTTCTGAACAGTCTCCTGGGATTGCAACAGATAAACCAAACTAACAAGAGGCATCCATACCAATAAATATAATGCTTCCAGCAGGCCAAGACTGATCTTCATTGTTTTTTGAAGGTTTCAAGATATTTTTGAAGAAAAAGACACTCTGCATTGAAAAATGTTTACATGTATGTGGAATTCTCTGTGGTAATACAGCATATGGTCTTGCTGGTGCACATTATGGAGTGAATAATACACTGCTAATCACACAACTGATCTTGTATCACTCAAGTAGAAATGGAAAAGAAATGACATCTACCAACACAGTTTACCTCTCATAAAAGTCAGCAGTTTCCTGAATTTACAGAACACTAGGTTCTTATTAGGAAATCTCAGTGAATTCAGCTGTGTTCACTACCAGCAAATCAAAACAAGAATCTAGGAAACCTCAGAACAAGTGTACATCTGGAACTAACAGTACGTTCCCATTATAGTGTAAACATAATTGGAAAATAATTAATATGTTTGAAATCTTCATACTTCATACTATAGTTTCTTCTTCTTTTTTTGCAAACATGTCTGCTTATTCTATTCAATTTTTCTATTCAATGATTCGTTTCTAAACTTTTTTTTTTTAGAACACCAGTTTGGAAGAATTCAGCATTTACAATACATGTTTGAGACAACTCTCATTCTACACATCAAATTTTATTTCTTTTAGCAAATCAGGAATTTCAGAAAGTATACAAGATGAGAAATACATGAGAGGTCAAGATAAGAAACACATTTGTCACACAGAACCCTATGAAAGGATTTTTTTAGATTTTCTGATTCAATTTCAGAAATAATAGTCACAAATCTCAAAAATATTACAAGAAAGTCATACTCTGCTCATCTTTCTAAAGTTCATTAACATGTTTGAAAACAGGTGTGTCTTTTCTGGCTCAAAAATATCCACCAGATTTAAAAGAAGCCCACCAACCCCTCTTCACATGCTCAGTTTTCAACAAATAATACTTTTTTTCTATATTGGAATGCACAGTCCTTAATTATGAGTTTATTTAATGTTTAATATGGTTAGATGCTAATTAGGAATTAGAATGTTTGAGAGTTCTACAGTTTTTATTGCCAGAGTTGTATAAATAAAGTGTACTTCTCAAACACTACTCAGTGCCAATTCTGGCTGCCATTTGCACTTGCACACTTACGCCAAGAGAAACATGAAGCAAGGAAGAATATGAAATAGCACTTTTCTACCCCAAATTCAGTTCTTTGCAAAGTCTACAAAGAAGCTGTAGTGATTATAGTACATCTAAAAAGTGCTCTCCTGACCACAGATAAAAAGCTGAAACATTCCATTTCTTTCCCAACCAGTAGTAAGCAGAATGCTTCCCTACATAAGGAAAATTCTCTTACATCTTAGATAATTCCTACCACTTCTCATTTAGACAGGTCCTGGAATGATCAAATAGTCCAAAGCTACAGATTCTTATGCAACAATGCCTCATTTCATGCAACAATTGTGCACCACATTTCTGAGTCTTAATAAGACAATACCTTATTTTGCAAAAACTTCCAGGCAATGATATATACTCTGACTTCTCCTACCAAGCTGAGAAACTACTATGCTGATGTTGCTATTTAAATGCATTGTGAAACAACTTTTATCTTCAGGGCAAAATAAGATTTTAAGAAAACTGTTATTTTATATTACTTATTTCACAGAAAATTAGATGGTCATGGCCTCTGAACTTGTTTCAGCCGCTGGTTCAGCAACACAGACAGTACTGCAGAATTATTAAAGAAATACAAACTGTAAGACATAAAAAAGCCTTGAAAATAGCAAAGAATCCCAGGCTAAAAGCAAGGCTTTGCTCTTGTCAACAAAAGCTAGGGTAAACAAAAAAAAAAAAGCATCATGGAGACTGTGCTCCCAAGAAATACAACAAAAATTAAAGTGAATCCACACTTCTGCAGTTATCCCAAGCATTGTTTACCTCTGACCAGTAATAACAACATATGCATACAATGTCACTATTTAAGATTACTAACATTTGCATTTCCAGATGTATTTGAAATAATTCCACTAATTCAAGTATCTTGTTGGACTCTTGTGTTTTCATGTTCTGCAAATCACGGGGGAAACAAAACCTTACCATTCCACATAAAATACACCAGAGTGTATTCGAACTCCAAAAGAATACTAACCTGCAAACCTTCCACTGGCCTTGGATTTGTAGCATTAACTATAAATCCATTCAATCAAACTTTCAAGAAACAATGTACCAGAACAGCCAAAGCAGACAGAATGGTCATTAAAATAGGCTTTAACAACAGCCCCCAAGTGGCTACAGCATCTCCATGAAATCAATCCTTAATTTGAAATCCAAGATTATATACTCCACACTTGGGATCAGGAGAACCATTCTGACAGCAAATTGTCTTAACAGCAATTCTCCTCCTATGCAGACATGTAGAGCAGTTACTTTTTGAGGCAAACCTTCAAGGGAATATTTGAATTCAGGTAGTTAAACCAAGCAGAAGTCCTATATACCTGTCCTGGTTAAGTGACATGGGTTTGCAGTCTTAAATTTCTTCTTCCTTCTCCCCTCCCTACTCCTTTTTGGTAGGGCTAAGAAGCTCTCAAAATGTCCTTGGTAAACTGAATCTTCTTCACAAGAGAATTCAAACACAAAGAGTAGAATCTCTTTGTAATGAGGTCAGAAAGCAGCAATAAATCATGATGGGTATTTAATACCACAGAGAAATGCACATGCTTACTTAAATTTACAAGAAGAATTTACTGAGAATTATACCTTTTCTTGCTGTACCATCATGTAATACAAAATGTCATCATCAGACAAATACAGTCCTACCACACTTGTATAAAACAACTTGAAATCTTCAGTATTTGTTCAAACTAAAACTCCTGCTACCATTCCTAGTTTTCACACTTTAGAATTTTAAAGGAAATGTAACACTGTGATAATGAATGTTCCCTGCCATCCCAAACCAGCAAACAAGCATTAATTAACTTCATTTTCTTGGAAAATGATCAAGAATAGATAGGTTGTACAAACTAAACAACCAGCCACAAATATCAAACTGGCTGCAGCAGTAAACTAAGGTTTACAATTTCAGCATACTGGCACAGGCTCAGCTCTCAGATTTGCAGGGCCAGACTCCCAACATTTCTGATTCAGGATCCCACAGGAATCAGTGACATTCAGAGAAAGAACAGGACCTCATTCAATTGGATCTTACTGCAGTTTTAAAGGATTAAACTACAACCAGGATTGACTTTCCATCGAAGATACTCTGATGACAAGATATAGCCTTAAAGTTTACCTTGAAAAAACAAAAGTATTTGAATTCAAATACTTCTATTCAAGCATTTAATAAGCACTGCAGTATGTAGAAGTATTTAACAAGTATTTAATATTTTTCACTTTGAACCAGAATTTTTATTTTTAATACAAATAATAAAATCAATAAAGGAGGAAATTAACAGTTTCTGATACCAATATTAGTTACCTTAACTCCATTCCAAAAAGAACACAATCATATCAAAATTTAAATTATCTTCTTTTACACAACATACAAACAAAAGATTGTTATATGTCTCTACTGCCTTCCCTGAATTGGTCTCGTGAATTTCCATCTGCCTATATGGTTTTGAGCCAATTTCCATGGAAATGCAATTATTAATAATATTTTTAAGGTTGTATTTGATTTCCGAGATGCTTCAACTGTGCAAATTCAAAGAATATTTCATCTTTTACTTGTTTATTGGCTTGATACCTATTGTAAAGAGTATATGACATAAATGACTTTTTCCTTTATCATAGAATAATAGAATCAACCAG
>NW_008678478.1:0-392 GCF_000695815.1 Acanthisitta chloris
ATCCCGTTGGAATCAGCCCATCTCTATGTGGCTTCCTATCTCCGTCTATCAGCTCTAGGGGCCAGTTGTCCTGAGGACAACCTGTCCTACTGTTAAAAACTGAGACAAAGAAGGTGTTAAGTACCTTAGCCTTTTCCTCATCTTGGGTCACTCTATTCCCTCCTATGTCCTACAAGGAATGAAGGCTTTCCTTGCCCTTCTTTTTGCTATTGTTGTATTTATAGAAACACTTTTTGTTATCTCTAACAGAAGTGGACTGATTAAGTTCAAATCACTCCTTTGTCTAAGTTTTTTCCTACATGGCCTAACCATACTCCCAAAAGATTTGGAAGATGATAGTTAGCCTTTTAACTACAACAGATGTGAAAAAATATTCTCCAGTTTAATTATAA